>NC_092073.1:23432500-23522500 GCF_039877785.1 Chaetodon trifascialis
TCCGCAGGGTTTGGTTTCTTTACCGCAGGTCGACAGAGGGTTTCCTGAGCCTCCAAGCTGCATTTTAACCCACAGGACAAACCCACGTCTCACCAGTCTGTGGTCGGCCGCCGTCTGTCCTCAGGGCTGCTGCTGAGGGCTGTTCCTCAAGCTGTGGGATTTGTCTCAGCTGCCTCCCGTTTTATTGCCTAATTCCTGAATCCTCGTGCGGAGAAGTTGGCGAGGCTGCAGAGAGAGAGACCCGGTCCAGATCCAACACAAAGACTCTTTTGTTTCTCTGGGACAGAAACCAGGAGAAAGTCAGAGTGATGGATGTCCACCAGCTAACTGTGTGTTTTATGGTGTGTGGGGGGGAATATTTAGAGCTTTTTACTGAGAGTTCGCGGTCAGAGAGAATGTCCTGCACCCAGAGGGCCGAACAGTGGAGACCGTAAATATCTGCAAAGGTTAACGGTGAGAAGCTGACGTGTTCTGCTGCGCTGTCCCTCTGACAGAAGACAAATCACAGAGACGCTTAACCAAAGGAAGAACGTCACACCTCAGGTTTCAAAGACAACTCTGAGGTCCAGGTTCAGTCTGGATGGGGGGCAGGCAAGGACAGATGGACAAAACACAATGAAGTGCATAATACATAATTCAATTATTAAATATAATTTCTACACTTTATTTGTATTATTACTTCGTGATATGAAACAAGTCGCAGCAGTGCAGAGTCCCTGAGCTTGTGTCCCTGTGGAGGACAGGATGTCTTTCCCTGCAGGGTTCTTGGTTTCTGGTGAAGCAGATATGAAGGCTTCAAGGCTTCGCTGGTGAGCCACTCATTTTCTTGTAAATGCAGCTTTCTTTTTGTCTTGGCGTCTTCTGCTGTCTCATCATCGGGTTTTCCCAGAGGCTGCAGCCGTAGCATGCTAGCATGCTAACATTAGCCACCTGTGTATTTACACATACACTGTCGTCATGGCTGCAGGTTCTCTGGTCGAATCCTTTCACTTCAAGCGCCAACACTGATCCAGAGCTGGTCAGAGAGCTGCTGACTGGACCTGATTTACATCCCAGATCAGCCCAAATCTGCAGCTCCAGGTTCTGGTCTCTGCTGCAGCCAGTTCTGGACTGAAGCAGCTTGCACTGAATCCTCCAGGGCCAGGACGCAGCCGACTGCTCTGCGTTACGATGATCCGGTCTCTGGTCCGGTCTCTGGTCTGGTCTCTGGTCTGGTCCCCGGTCCGGTCTCTGGTCTGGTTGTGATCAGCTGATGGTGACACAGTTTGAGAGTCCAATGCTGGACTCGTGGATGAGAGGGTGAATGTTTCCGCGGGGACGGCAGGTGGACGTGCTGAACCCTGGTTTGTGACGACTTGTCGTGTTTGACAGTGAGCAGCTCTTTGATTGACGGCTGCCTGAGAGGACTTCTCTCGTCTCTTGCGATCTGCAGCTGATTAGTCCGACCTTCCTCACACTCCAGCAGTTGTCAGCTGTCTCTCACGTCCCTCTGTTTTCTCTGCTGTGTATCGATGTTTGCTTCCTGTCCTTTGTGGCTCTCCACACCTCCTCCTCCAGCCGACCAGAGCCGAACAATAACAGCTTGTGAAGTATCAGCATTCAGCGAGAGTAAGGACATTAACGAGACCGCGGGAAGCTTCTTCTCTGTCCTCTGCTGTCCTGACCCAGAAACAGGACTGACGTGGTCTGAGCGGGTCCAGCTCCACTCGGAGACGCTGCAGTCCGTCCTCCGGGCGATGGCTCCGCTCCTTCTTTTATCCACGCTGCGGTTTTTCTTTTCGCAGAGACAATCGAGCCGTCCCCCAGAGTCTGAAATGGATTCACCCTCTTCTTTCATTCCTCCCTGTCCTCCTCCGTCCTGTTTGTGCAGACGACTAAAAGGCAAACAGGAGGACAAAAGATTCGCTGACAGGTGAGAACAAAGAGAGAAATCTGTGTTTGTCGCTCAGAAAACTTCTCCTTTCACGCTCGCTGTGTGCGTTCTTGGACTCCGCCTCATGAAACCGGACCCGCTGACGTCTCGGCCTCTCTGGAAGTTTCCATCAAACACCAGGACGTCGTTTCTCGAATGCACATCTGTTCATATTAAATCGCTGTGGAGACGCAGAGATGACACTTGTATGTATGTGTTTTATTCATGTTAATCAAAAATAATCTGCAGCTTTGAGTGAGTCACACACCTGTGCTCACCTGTGCTCACCTGTGCTGGCAGGTCACATGTAAATGATCAGATTACAGTAATGTTTCTGCTATCTGATGACAGAATTGTGTAAAAAATAACAAGTTCTGCTCACAGATTTACCTGATTTACCACCAACTTGCCTCATTTGTAAGTGAATGGATGTCCTCGTGGCGTCCTGTCCCATGAAGCCCTGTGGAAGTGCCTGCATTCTCTCTGATGGCCAGCAGGGGGCTGCAAGAAGCGGTGTGAATGTATGGAAGCTAATGAGAAACTGAGGCTTCCTCTCGCCGGACAGTTTCCTGATGACTTCGAGTTTTAAGTCTTCTTCATCACAGCGTGACCTTCATTTTGTAAATTTCGTTCCGGCTTACATTCAGACCAGAATAGAGGCGTAGCAGCGTCCCCAGCTCCACCCTCTCGTCTACATGTGGCCAGCACGTCGTGGCGGCTCCGTCCACGTGTCTTCCTCAGCATGCGTCCCGAGGATGAGGAGCTCTCCTGATGTGGATCTGATCGGCCTGTTTAACATGGACTGAACCGCAGCTCCTCATTGATTGACTTTGTCTGGGACCTCGTCTGCTGGCCTTCCAGGAATTCATTGAAACTAATCAGAGGACGTTTTAAGAGCAGCGTGCGGTGAATGAAGTCTGGTTTGTAGATGCGCTGAATATTTTCATGTCTTATTGAGTTATTGGCTCGCTGCAGAGAGCAGCAGGCAAAGCTCACCGACGGCATCCAGCTCTTTATTATTCATGTGATTCCTCGTATTGATTTCTTGGTTCGGGATGTTCTTTGGAAACTGAAGCTGCTTCTGGGTTTTTGTGTCTTCTGTGCATAACAGGAGCAAAAAACAAAGAAATGTCGAGCAGCTTTAATGCAGAGGAGCTGCTCTGTTAACGTCCACAGCCTCAGTCAAACCAAACGTGTTTCCAGCTCTCTCCTTGAAGTTAAAAGAGATTTCAGAGGTTAGAACGAACATCAAAGTGTGACTGAAGTTTGATTCAATCAGAGAGATTTTCTGCAGAGTTTCCTGGAGAAGAAACCTCAGATTTCACTGCTGTCGGCTCCTTTTCGTCTTTCTCTTTGTTTTTCTCTCAATCCTCCACTTTTTGCTTGTCATGTTTGCAGGTGTGTCTCTGTGCTGCTGCCCCTCCTCTTCCTCCTCTTCCTCATCTTATTCAGAGTTATTTGACTCTTCTGAACATTCAGACGGACTGCAGCCTGACTGAAGGTGTTATCAGTGTCACAGGTGTTTAATCATCACGCTCAGTCTCTCCTCCGTCACATTCGTTAACCTCGTCCTCTCTCCGTTAGCTGCTTCTCAGCGGGGGGCCGCGCTGCAGCTGCACAGTTACAAAGAACACAGTGGAAATCTTATTAATTCTGCCTCATCGTCCAGCGGCTACACCGATCGACGGTGTTTCTGAGCTGAAGTCATTGTTGAGGTCACAGAATCAACCAATCCTCAGCTGTTGGGTTGATTTTGGTGACGTGTGTCCACGCCGTAAAGCGTCCATGTTGACGGATGCCTGCAGTGTCACAAAGAGGTGAAGAATTAAAGGTTTGCTTGACACAGAGCTGGAAGAAGAGCTGAACTGGATCCGGATCCTAAAGGAGCCGCAATAAGAACCAGAGGACGGTGGTGAAGGTGCAGCTGGCCGCTCGACGCTCTATTGAACACCTTCAGGATGCAGCTGTGCTCCACCCACATACTCACAAAGATCCTTTTAAAGTCCAACATTAGTGCTAATTAGCAAATGTTAGCATGCTAACACCCTACACAAAGACAGTAAATATGGTAAACATTATACTTTTAGCACGCTGACTTTAGCATTTAGCACAAAACATTTGCTAATTAGCAGTGAACACAAAGAGCAGCTGAGGCTGATGGGATTGTTTTTACAGGTTTACACTTTACAGACCTGAAGGGTGCTGACGTGCTGAGGTAAGCGTATCGTCTCACTTCCTGTTTCTGGTTGCTGCCTTACGAGTAGTGTGCGTTTGTCGTTCTTGTTCCTCTGAGTGTAATTTGCTCTGTGTTTTGTTACAGCGGCCTTTTATCCGCACTCTAGAGTAACATTAGTTCTGCTCAAGCACCCATAAGTCTGTTTATTTAGCGACCGTCAATTTTATTTGTCTACGCGCTTGTCTGCTCTGCTAGCTATACCAACTTAGCCTAGCAGCTAGCGATGGCTTCTCTCTGTCCCTCTCCAGCTCTCTCCTGCTTGGTGTGTCACATGTTTAGCTACTCCTCTGCCTCCTTTAGTGATACTGGTACGTGTAATAAATGTAGTTTATTTGGTGAGTTGGAGGCGAGGCTTAGTGAATTGGAAGCTCGGCTCCGCACCATGGAAACAAAACCATTAGCTATAGTTAGCCAGGCCCCCGTAGTCGGTGCGGACCGACCAAGTGCAGCTCTGGCTAGCCGTCCCTCGACAGCTCCCGAGCAGCCGGGAAACCAGGGAGGCTGGGTGACTATTCGAAGGAAGCATAGTCCCAAGCTGAAGCCCATGGGTCACTACCAACCGCTTCATGTTTCTAACAGGTTCTCCCCACTCGGCGACACACCCGCTGAGAAACCAACTCTGATTATTGGCAGCTCCATTTTGAGAAATGTGAAGTTAGCGACACCAGCGACCATAGTCAAATGCCTGCCGGGGGCCAGAGCGGGCGACGTCGAATCAAATTTGAAACTGCTGGCTAAGGATAAGCGTAAATACCGTAAGATTGTTATTCACGTCGGCAGTAATGACACCCGGTTACGCCAATCGGAGGTCACTAAAATTAATGTGGAATCGGTGTGTACATATGCTAAAACGATGTCGGACTCCGTAGTTTTCTCTGGACCCCTGCCAAATCTGACCAGTGATGATATGTTTAGTCGCATGTCATCGTTCAATCGCTGGCTGTCGAGGTGGTGTCCAGCAAACGGTGTGGGCTTCATTGATAATTGGCAGACTTTCTGGGGAAGACCTGGTCTGATTAGGAGAGACGGCATCCATCCCACTTTGGAGGGAGCGGCTCTCATCTCTAGAAATCTGACCGATTTTATTTATGAACCTAACCCCTGACAACTCAGAGTTGAGACCAGGAGGCAGAGCTGCAGTCCTACACGCTTCTCTGCGCCTCCATTAGAGCAGTTACCCACCCAACACTCCATAGAGACTGTGTCTGCCCCCCGACCACGTAAACTAAGTAAACCAAAAGCACAGAGAAGAGGAGTTAAACATAAGAATCTAATTAAAATTAGAACAACCTCTGCAATAGTACAACAAGATAGGAGAATTAAATGTGGACTCCTTAACATCAGATCTCTGTCCTCTAAAGCTGTTCTAGTAAATGAGTTAATATCAGACCATAATGTTGATTTATTTTGTCTGACTGAAACCTGGCTGTGTCCTGAAGAGTATGTGAGCCTGAATGAAGCTACTCCTCCGAGCCATATTAATACCCACATTCCTCGAGGCAGCGGCAGAGGAGGTGGAGTTGCAGCCATTTTTGACTCAAGCCTTTTGATCAACCCTAAACCTAAACTCGACTACAAGTCATTTGAAAGCCTTGTTCTCACTCTTTCTCATGAGAAATGGAAAACAGTGCAGCCACTTTTATTTGTTGTAGTATACCGCTCTCCTGGTCCTTACTCCGAATTTATAGCTGAGTTCTCGGAGTTTCTATCAAGCTTAGTTCTTGAAGCAGATAAAGTAATTATTGTAGGTGACTTTAATGTACATGTCGACGTTGATAATGACAGCCTTAGCACTGCGTTTATCTCAGTATTAGACTCAGTTGGCTTCCGCCAGAATGTACATGAACCGACTCACTGTTTTAACCACACCCTCGACCTTATTCTGACATATGGCATTGAAATCGAAGACTTAATAGTCTCCTCACAGAATCCTCTTTTATCAGACCATCATTTAATAACTTTCGAATTCATATTACCAGACTACCAGCCAGTAGGCAAAAATTCTTATACCAGACTCCTGTCTGATAGTGCTGTAGCTAAATTTAAGGATATGATCCCATCAGTATTTAATTCAATGCCATGTCTCAATACAACAGAGGAGTCTTATGCTAACGTTAGTCCCTCCCAGATTGACTTCCTGGTTGATAGTGCTACAGGATCGTTGCGTATGACACTTGACTCTGTTGCTCCCCTAAAAAAGAAGAAAATTAAACATAGGAGGTTAGCTCCATGGTATACTCCTCAAACCCGCAAATTAAAGCAAACTTCACGGAAAATAGAAAGGAAATGGCGTTCTACCAAATTGGAAGAATTTCGGTCCGCCTGGCAAGACAGTCTTAAAATATACAGGAAAGCCCTCCGCAGTGCCAGGGCAGCCTATTACTCTGCACTAATAGAGGAAAATAAGAACAATCCCAGGTTTCTCTTCAGCACTGTAGCCAGGCTGACAGAGAGCCATAATTCTTGTGAACCATGTATTCCTTTAGCTCTGAACAGTAATGACTTCATGAGCTTCTTTAATGATAAAATTCTAACTATTAGAGACAGAATTCATCGACTCCTGCAGTTAACAGGTACTGTTTTGTCTTCAAACGCAGAAATCGTAGAAACTGTTACTCAGTCTGTCGCAGTTTTAGACTGTTTTACTCCTGTTGACCTTCACCAACTAATTTCAATAATTTCATCATCAAAATCATCTACCTGTATTTTAGATCCTATCCCGACTAAGCTGTTTAAAGAAGTATTACCTCTAATTGACTCTTCAGTTTTAGACATGATCAATCTCTCTTTATCAACAGGCTACGTACCACAGTCCTTTAAAGTAGCTGTGATAAAACCGCTACTGAAAAAGCCTACTCTTGATCCAGGGGTTTTAGCCAACTATAGAGCGATATCCAACCTTCCCTTTCTCTCAAAAACTCTTGAGAAAGCAGTTGCCAATCAGCTGTGCGACTTTCTAAACAATAATAGTTTATTCGAGGATTTCCAGTCAGGATTTAGAGTGCATCATAGCACAGAGACAGCACTGGTTAAAGTTACAAATGACCTTCTAATTGCATCTGATAAAGGATTTGTCTCTGTACTAGTCTTACTGGATCTTAGTGCTGCATTTGACACCATTGACCATGGCATCCTATTGCAGACACTGGAACATTTCATTGGCATTAAGGGAACTGCGCTAAGCTGGTTTAAATCCTACTTGTCAGATCGCTCTCAGTTTGTACGCGTTAATGACGACTCCTCTGTGCTCACTAAAGTCAGCTATGGAGTTCCGCAGGGTTCTGTGCTTGGACCAATTCTATTCACCTTATATATGCTTCCTTTAGGTAAGATTATCAGGAAGCACTCAATAAATTTTCATTGCTATGCAGATGATACCCAGCTATATTTATCAATGAAACCGGAAGAAACCAGTCAGTTAACTAGACTACAAGCATGTCTTCATGACATAAAGACCTGGATGACCTGCAATTTTCTGATGCTAAACTCGGACAAAACTGAAGTTATAGTATTCGGCCCTAAACATCTTAGAAAGTCACTTTCTGATGACATAGCAGTTATGGATGGCATTGCGCTGGCCTCCAGCACCACTGTAAAGAATCTGGGAGTTATCTTTGACCAAGACATGTCCTTTCACTCCCATGTAAAACAAATTTCAAGGACTGCCTTTTTTCACCTACGTAATATCGCAAAAATCAGGCATATTTTGTCTCAAAATGATGCAGAAAAACTAGTCCATGCATTCGTAACTTCCAGGCTGGATTATTGCAATTCCATACTATCAGGCTGCCCAAATTCGCTGCTGAATATTCTCCAGTTGCTCCAGAACGCTGCAGCACGTGTTCTGACAAAAACCAGGAAGCGAGATCATATTTCTCCAATACTCGCCACTTTGCACTGGCTCCCTGTAAAGTTTAGAATAGAGTTTAAAATTCTCCTCCTTACTTACAAAGCCATAAATGGCCAGGCACCTTCTTATCTTAAAGAGCTCATAGTACCTTATTGCCCTACTCGAACACTGCGTTCCCAGAATGCATTTCTACTTATGGTTCCTAAAGTCTCAAAAAGCAGAACAGGAGTCAGAGCATTTAGCTATCAAGCTCCTCTCCTGTGGAACCATCTTCCAGTCTTTGTCCGGGAGGCAGACACTGTCTCTACATTTAAGAGTAGGCTTAAAACTTTCCTCTTTGATAAAGCTTATAGTTAGGGCTGGCTCAGGCTGGTCCTGGACCAGCCCCTAGTTATGCTGCTATAGGATTAGACTGTTGGGGGACATCCAAAGATATACAGAGCTCCTCCGTCCTTCTGTCCCTCTCCATCCGCACGCTCTCATGTCCTACCACGGCGTGTTACTAACTTAGCTCCTTCCCCGGAGTCTCTGTGCTTTGTCGTCTTGCAGGTTCCCATGGACAGTGGCTGAATCTGGATTGTGGATTTCAGCTGCGTCTCCTGCCTTGGCCCTGCCTGACATCCACTGCAACTGCTACTGCTGTTATTACATCCACTGTCACTGTTACTGTGACTGCATGTCTGTCTCTCTGTCTCTGTCTCTCTGTCTCTGTCTCCCTCTCTCTCTCTCTCTCTCTCTCTCTCTGACTGCTTTTCTTTCTGTCTGTCTGTCTGTCTGTCTGTCTGTCTGTCTGTCTGTCTGTCTGTCTGTCTGTCTGTCTGTCTGTCTGTCTCACTCTCTCTCTCTTGCTCTTACTCTCTCACCCAACCGGTCGAGGCAGATGGCCGCCCACCCAGAGTCTGGTTCTGCTCGAGGTTTCTGCCTGTTAAAAGGAAGTTTTTCCTCGCCACTGTCGCCAAGTGCTTGCTCATGGGGGAATTGTTGGTTTCTTTGTAGATAAAAGAGCTTGGTCTGTACCAGCTCTATATGGAAAGTGTCCTGAGACAACTTCTGTTGTGATTTGGCGCTATACAAATAAAATTGAAATTGAAATAAAATTGAAATTGAAATTGAAGGGGGCGCTAGATGAACAGTCAGAGGATCACAGAGGAACATGACCGTCTGAGCATCCTGAGGGGAACGTGAACGTGTGAACACAGTTCATCACCATCATCCAGCAGCTGTGATATTTCAGCTCAGGACGAACGGCGTCGTCCTCCTGAGCTGAAGCACGATGGCGAACACGATATAAATCACCCTGATGACGTCATAGTGATGTCTTCAAACTCCAAACAGGAAGCGTTAAACAGATTTGGGCACGTATGAGGCATGAATGGTGTAATGAACTTTGCAGACAGTTGCATTGTGGGAGCTGCGTTCACGTCCTTTGAGTCACTGACGCCTTGAGGCTCTCTCATGAAAGCGACATGGAAGAGGACTCGTCGTCAGCCTGCAGCAGCGGCCTCGCTCACATTGTATCTGTAAGCTGATTCATTTGTTCCCGGTCCAGTCATCCATCACGTCTGGCCGGAGAAATAATTGGAATATTTCCCACGAACTCTTTCAGCCCGCCTCGCCGGAGCATTCGTCATCTGTCATCGTTTATCAGCGGACGAGGCGTCCAGCAGAAATAATCCATTTCGTTCTGCTGATAAGTGATGAAATAATCGCTGCACTTCTCTGCAGGTTTCCTCCAGCTGAACTTTCCCTCAGCGGCAGAAGGACGGCGGAGGAGAAAACCGGAGGTCGCTGGTTTGAATCCCACTGGCTCCCTGTGCCGGCCTGCTGTGGATGGAGGCGTGAGGTCAGAGGACTTAAACGTGACAGAAGAAGAAGAAGAAGCCACTCCTTTCATCTCTTTATGCAAACTCTGACCTCAGTCATCGTTTTGAATGAACCAATAACGTGACTGATCAGAGCTCAACGTCTGAGTCTCGACCGTAAAGTCATTCCAGACTAAACCCTCAGTGATTGGTAAACGAACTGTTCAGTGTCGAAGGCCACGGAGCCTCAGAACCAATCAGGAGCTGAGTTTGTCCAGCGTGAGAGACGCTAATGTCTGCAGGTGGTTTTATCTGATGGGAGACGTCTCCGCTTCCTGCCGCCATCAGTCTGGAATGTGAGGACGGCAGCCGGCCAATGAGAGCGTCAGATGCTGCAGCAGGCACGCACACACACCCACACATCTTTCAGCTCTTCTGTTTTCTTTGGCTGTGACGTCTTTCAGCTCTGATATCAAAGCAAATGCAGCTCAGAAACACACAAAAGCTGGTTTTCTGTCCGTCCTGGTGAATCTGAAGCAAAACAACAGATCAGGAGACAACAAGAGCTGTTGAGTCTCTCAAAGTCCGCTGAAAACACGCCTGCTGTTAACGCTGATTAATGCTAAATGCTAACGCTAACATCTGAGTGTGGTCATGGTGGTGTCAGACTCCGGCTTCATGTCCTTCCTCAGCTCATCATTCACGTCCAGTTTCAGTGTTCAGCGCTGGAACAGGAAGCAGTGGGAGGTCCAGCTGTGGAGTGACGGATGGACGTGCAGCACATTTGACTTCCTGATGGAGGAGACGGTCCCAGACCTGCAGGTAGTTTTCATTTCCTGTGAAGCGGCCGTCACGTCGGCTTGCCTCAGCCTTGAAACGGATCTTTTCTGAATCCCGTCTCGCTGCCAAACATTAGAAAAGGAGAGCGTGAGTAAAAGGTGTAGGCTGCCTGAGGTTCTGCAGCGTGACAAATGTCCTCCACTTTTCTCATCTGTCAGGTGGATGTAATGAATGTCTCCCAGTGAGGCTGATTAATTAAAGCGCCTGGAGGAAGCTGAACTCTGCTGCTGGAAGTGTGATTAATTACGAGGAGCAGCAGATGAAAGTCGCAGCCGGAGGCGATCCGCTGTGATAAAACTGCATCAGAGGAGCTGCTCCTCTCAAATTTAACCTCTCACACCAAACAGGAAGCAGCGTTTCACTGCCGTCCTCAGCCGGCTTCACGCTCTGACAGAGAAAACGAGGAGCTCAGCGTTTGTGTCTGAATGCACGTGTTGGTGCTTAATGCTGCAGTCTTGGTCCTAAGAAGACTAGAATTCAATATTACAGAACATGATGCCCACCATGGGCTCTTCAACACATAAGAAACGCAGTGAAATGGAGGAAATGTCACTGAAAATCAGTGAAATGATCTTAAAAGAACAGCTGGCACATCTGGATGCGACGAGCTCTGACAGCAGTTTTTTCATGTCAGCGTCAATCAGACAGCTGATAACCAGGAATAAAATCTCAGCAGCGACTTATAAACTCTATCTATAAACTAAATCCCTTCAGGTCGTCTCTCTGCTCGTCCTCGTCCTCAGTGCCGTGAAATCAGACTCCGTCAGGTGTGCTGAAGCATCCAGAGCCCGAGGCGGCGGTAAAGCTACACCAGCAGTTAGTCTGACCTCTGACCTGTTGGGGTCAGGAGTCCCGCAGGGACCGTCTCTGGTTCCTGAAGGTCAAAGAGCTGGTTGGATTAGAAAAGGCTGGAATGAGCATCCGAGCATCCAGCTGACCATCGAGTCGATCCTTCTTCACAGCTGCAAACTACAACCAGCTGGAAATCTGTGAAAGCCACCAGCCTGAGGACTCAGAGCGTAGCAGAGACGACGACCTCTGAAACATCTGGAGCCGTCATGGACGTCCAGCGAAGAAGGAACTCCTCTGATCAGCCACATCTGGATCAGGTCTGCTAATCATGGAGCTCATCAGTGTTCATATCCAAGCGTGGAAGTTTAAATGTGGACCTGGTCGAAAACGTTTGCAGTTCGCTTCTTCAGGACGGCGGACTGCGCTCACTCCGAGTTCCAGCCAGTGACGATGGATTCCAGTGGTTTTGGTGGCAGAAAGAAAGTGATGAGTGTGACTGAAGCTCTGAAGCTGCAGGAAAATCGATCAGCGGCGGAGAAAGTGACGAAAGCACATTCCTGATTCACAGCGCAGAGAAAAACCACACTGCTGTGTGTGCGTGAGTGTGTGTACGTGTGTGTGTGTGCGTGCGTGTGTGTGTGTGTGTACGTGTGTGTGTGTGTGTGCGTGTGTGCAGAAATCAAGTCAATGTGAATGAAACGCTTCTCGTTGAAGACGTGAACATTCAGAGCAGGAAGTTTTCTGTCCTGTACTGAGTTCTAGTTGATTTTTGCAGGTTTGCAGGGGCCACACACACACACACACACACACGCACACACACACACACACACACACACACACTCACTCCATGGAGGCTGTACTACTCCCTGCCTCATTCATTCATTCATTCATTCATTCATTCATTCATTCATTCATTCACGCTCTCACTCGTCCTGACTTGCTGTTCTTGGATCTGTCTGTTAGCTTGGTGCTAACAGCAGCTGTCAGAGCTTCAGCGCGTTGCTTAAAGGCACTCTGGCAGGACGCCTGTTCACAAACTGCAGGCTGGAACCTGGTCTGAGGTCTGAACCAGGACCAGCACTCATTAATCCAGCTGACAGTGTAACCGTGCTGGAGTGTAGTGTACTTCATTCACATGTACTCTGTATTTAAAGATATTACAAGGTTTTACTGTGTATTTACAGTGTGTTCAGTCATCTCTACAGTCTGTCTGCAGTGTGTGTTGTGTGTTTTTAGCGTGTTTACAGTGTTTTCACAGTACTTTTAGAAAAGTATTTTCACAGCAGCCGCAGTATTTATAAATATTTCAGGTACTGTCACAAAATATTTACAGTTTATGTTTTACATTACATTATACATACACAGATGTATTTGTACAAATATACAGTATATTTACTTCAACACACACACACACACAGACCTGTAGTCTTTGATGTCGGCTGCTCTGTGATCAGAGAAGCAGAAACATCTGCAGCCAGATGGAAACTGATCACATGTTCAAAACGCCTCATCGCATGTCACCAGTGTGTGTGTGTGTGTGTGCGTGTGTGTGTGCGTGTGTGCGTGTATGCGTGTGTGTGTGTGTGTGTGTGTGTGTGTGCGCGTGTGTGTGTGTGTGTGTGTGCGTGTGTGCGTGTATGCGTGTGTGCGTGTGTGTGTGTGCGTGTGTGCGTGTATGCGTGTGTGTGTGTGTGTGTGCGCGCGCGCGCGTGCGTGTGTGTGTGTGTCATCCTTCAGAAAACTCAAATCTGAAAACTCTGGTTTTGTGTTTCAGTGGACGAAGAAGCTTGACACTGAGATGTTAAAGTCAGTTAATCTAACCCTTAACTTAGGTGTCTCTGACTTGTCAAAGGTGTCCAAGCGTCCTCTCATCCTCAGGAGCTTTGAGAGGGTCCAGTATGTTGTAGTACCTGATTCTGGCTCTCCATGTGAGTCCATTGTAACAGTCCCGCTGTCCAGGAGACTACAGGTGTGTCAGAGGTCACACAGGTGACAGCAGAGACGTGACAAGAAGGCAGAATAAAAACAGTTTCTGGCGATAAATCAGATGCAGACGATCGAGGAGAGCGTCAGAGTTTCATCCAGCTGAACCCAAACGTCATCAGTTCTCCTGCTGCTTTAATGTGGACGTGGACATCAGGAGCGTCTTCGTTTGCTCGTCCTGGTTCTGGTTCTTCTTAACGATGGAGGAGGAACCGGAGCGGCACGGACAAACCGCTGAGCTCTCTGCTGTTTGTGGGCGCTCTGACCTCTGATGTTTCACTGCTCGCTCCTCTTCATCACAGCTCAGACGCTTTATTACTCCCAGTTCAGACTTAACGCAGTGTGAAATTAGTTTCTGAAGAGCAGAACCAGCGTGCCGCTTTATCTCCTTTTATCTGCTGTTGTTTAATTGAACTGGAGCAGAGCAGCAGAGCTCAAGCTGTGGATGAAGCCGCTGTCTTCAGTTGCTTCCACAGTCAGACTTTAACTCAGCAGCTTGGTGAGAGTTCATCAAAACTTTCTGCCAAACACAAACTGAACTGTTTCCTCTGTCACAAACTACCTCACGTTCAGCTCCGTGTGTGTCTGCATGGACGGAGACGGCTGTGAGGACGAGTGCGTCCCTGTAATCTGACTGAGCAAATCAAACATCTGAGAAGCTGCAAGAATGAATGAATGCTTAGGCTTAAGGTCAGTGCTGGGGTCAGGGGTCGAGGTTAGGCTTAGCAGCTTCTGGATTAAAATATGCAGTTTGTTATCACATTGGCTGGTGGAAACACCAAATATCAAGACTCAGATTCTAGAAAGTACAGTGCTGGAAATGACTTCAGCTTGGTTTAATTTCCACAGCTGCAGTTACAGGATAGAAACAGATTCAGATTTCTCTGATCACAGCTCATTTCTCTGAGAGCCACCAGGTCCTGAGAAGAAGAGCAGACGTTTGCTTTGTGTTCTTGCAGACTGTTGCACTCAGACGTGCAGCGAGCGACCAAACCGGCTCGTTTCAGCTGGATGTTTTATTTATGTCCACCTGCAGGAAACAGCGGAGTGAGACCTCCAAGCATCAAACTGATCTCTGATTAGTCCAGTTTTCTGGCTGAAAGAAGCGAATAATGAACGAACGTCACAAACCTTTAACGGTCTCATCCTGAAGACGAGTGAAGCTCGTCTTCAGGATAAACTTTCTGTTGGCAGACATGAAGAATTCCAGCAGTGGCGCTGAACTTGTCTCCTCCTGCAGGGCGGCGAGCGAGTTCGGACTGGAAAAGTCTTCTGAGCGACGCCGATGCTCAACGTTCTGAACGTTCTGTCTTCTGCTCGGGGTCTCGTTAAAGTTGAGTTCAAGGGGACATGGACAGTCTGTCTCTGAGTCGGACCGCTGTGGCGTTCCCAGTAGGAAACTCACTGCCGTTCAAGAAGAGATTCTTCCTGCAGGCTGTGCAGGTGGAAGCCGTCAGGGTCATGGACGCTTCCTGCACTGATGCTGGACGTGGCTCATAGAAACTGCAGACGCTACAGAACGCTCACAGGAGCATTCATTTATACATCATGTGACGTTTCAGGTGCAGCCCCTTCTTCAGACACTTTACAAATCACATGACCTGTCCAAAGGGTCACCTGACGGGTCATGCTCTTCTGTCCAGCACCTGGACTACATGGCGTTTTTGTACTTTTTACTGGTGGTGAATCGTCGTGCCAATCAGATGCATGCATGGACCCAATCATCTGAGCTTTTAAATGAGGCAGTCCAGCGTCTGCAGGTCGACTGGATCCACAGAGAGCCGACAGACGAGGGTGAGATGTCTTCAGCCTTTTTTGCATTTAGTCGTTATGGAAATAAAAACCGTGGAGAGACGCCAGGCTGGGTCGGGCGCAGTGCCAGCAGAGCTGTGCATCATTTCCATGTGAATCATTTCCATAAAGCTGATGTGGTGACACCAGTTAGTCTGCTGGTGCGTCTCAGTTTCTTTATGAAATGTCCAGGAAACAGTCGGACTGGAGTAAATGCACATCAGGGACACATCAGGACCTCGTGCAGCAGTAATACGAGGCCTCATCGCACTGAACACACAAACAAACTCTGAGGCTTCCAGTTTCTGTCGTTTTATTATGAACATTATGCCAGAACGTCTGTATGTTGAGTCTACGTCAGACTGAAGCCTCTCAGTCATTTTAACTCTTTAACGGCCAAAAACAGACGTCTTCATCGAAGCCTCAGACAGACACAGACAGACAGACAGACAGACACACACACACACACACACACACACACACACACACACACACACACACACACACACACACACACACACACACACACACACACACACAAAGAGAATATGCATTCGTGTGTATTCATACACACACTTTGCATGAGGACATTCGTGCTCACACACAAAGGAAATCTGTTCTGTCTTTCGCCCATGTGTCATTATTTTGTAAATGAAGCTTTGGTTTATGTTTTGAATTCTCGGTCCAGCTGCTTGGACGTCGCCTCTGACATGTTGTGTCTACCTTCAGCCTCCTGCCGCTGCTGCTTCTTCTTCTCTGCTTCGTCTCAGGTTTCCTCCTGATTTCTGCAGAAACATGAAACCTGATCTGGCCGACGTCTGGAGGAGATGAATATCTCTGCTGCTGGAAAACCACAGAACTTCCTTCTTTGTGTTTAGATTTTAAAGTTTCCTGATATTCAGACCTATGAAACTTTCAGAAACATATAAAGAAATGCAGTCTTCCTGGATGATAATGTAGTTAAATATGTTTTTACTTCCATGCTCAGCTGGAGAGGAGATGAGGAGCGTTTGATTTATCCAAACTCATTAACGCTGTGTTTTGTCACTCGCAGCACGTTTAAAAGGTGAAACTAGCAGCTTCTGAAGATTTGAAACCGATCCTGCAGAGACAGCGAGAGAAGAAACGGTCAGACTGCTGCAGCAAACAGGCCATCACGTACCCTAAACCTCTGACTGTGGACGGCCTCTCATCCTGAACCACACACACCTGCCACGCTGTCCCCGTTCTGGACTGGATCACCTGTCTGGCAGGTGTTTTTGTATATTAACGAGAAACAGGCAGCAGCTGAAGGTCCGTGCTGTCGCACAGCAGAACGTCAGGACGGGTTTTATTATTCAACCAAATGACAGAAATCAAACCTGGTCTGGATTCAGTCTGTTTACAGAAACCTGGTCCAGGAGAGACCTTTCAGTCACTGTCTACTGTACATCAGCTGACTCAACGATATCATCATCATCATCATCATCACGATCCAGTCTGACATGAAGACGAGTGAGCCAGTCGCCTCAGAGAGCCTCGTCATACCTGACACCTGTGTGAAGGATGGACCCAGCGAGCGATCTTTAAATCATTTCATGTTTTGGTTCGTCAAAGTAAGAATCAGTTTCTCTGGATGACACTGATGTGTTTGTTCTGAACTTCTATCATTTGAGGTTTTTTTAAATTCAGTGGATTCAAAGCAGACCCAGTCGTTCTGTTCAGCATCTGCTCGCTCGCTCGCCGGCTGTCTGATCCGTGTTTGCTCTGAGAAATGTTTCCTGTTTGCTTCCGTAAACAGGAAACAAACAAAGCGACCCGGGCTGAGCCACACAACACAGTTCCAGCCAACCAGCAACGAGCAGCATTCAAAACGAACGTGACAGATCCAGTACACAGAGAGGAGCAGTGCATGATGGGAGCAAGTTCTGCCAGTGAGTTCTGGGTGAGCTGATTTCAGCTGTTTGGAATGAACAAAATGATCATTTTCTGCTTTCAAAAGCTTAAACTGCTTCTAATCTTCAGAGCCATTCATTGACCTGTTGACTGATAGGACACGTTTAATACATTTAAGACATTGAGACATCTCGTCTGCAGCTTTTGTCCTTTTCATATTTACATCTTTGAAACAACTGAGGTTTGGAAATCTCACTGAGACTCGTAAAGGAAGAATAAAGGCAGAGGATCCACCAACACTGGATCTACAGTCCGCTCCTCTGACGAGACATTTAAGGCTTCGCTGAGCTGTCTCAGCCCTCCAGTCCTGGTCCAGATGTGTTCAGGTTCACTGTGAAGAAACAAGCGATTCTCTCCAGTCACAACGTTTTCAACACATTTACCAAACACCTGAAATAACTGAAATCCAAACATTAAGGTCTGGAAGCCCCCACACCCTGTCCAGAGTCTGTGATCCAGTTCATCCCACACCTCCTGGATGAGGCTGAGTTCAGGACTCTGTGCAGACCAGTCCAGATTGACTATACCAGACCGGAAACCACATTTATGGAGCTGCTTTGTGCACGTTTGTCACGTTGAAACAGGAAACAGATGAACAGCTGTCACTGTTTGCTGGAACCACAACAGACCAGAAGCCTGCAGAGAGGGATGTCCTCCTCGCCCCTCAGCAGGAGGTCACCTCCTCAGAAGTTCAGTGCAGTGTGAACATGACCTTTCTCCTCACGGGCCTCTCCCCCCTCCCCTGAAGCCCCACCCTCCTGGAGGAGGCGGGTGAGGATGTTGAGGAGACGCTGATGGACCCCTCGGCCCTGACCCGTCTCTCCTCCTGCACCTCCGTCCTCCTCTCTGTCTTCCACACCTCCTTCTGTTTCTGAGCACTCCTGCACGGCTTGCTGCAGCTCCACCTGTTCAAAAACACAACGGAGAGATAACAAAAAAACTTTATTTACAATCCACAAACATGTTTAGAAACAGAGTAAATAAAAGCGTCCTACCTGCAACGGGAGTCCAGCTTTGGCTCCAAGCAACGTGGGAGAAAACCATGGCCTGAAGATCTTCTCACAAATCACCTGAGGAGGAGAAGAAAAACAAGAAAAGAGGAGTGAAGATGTGGAGAAGAAGGAGAAAAAGGAGGGAGATAGAAAAGATAAGAAGAAGAGAGGATGTCTGGAGTAAATAAGGAAGAGGAGAAGAGAAAAGACAGTTGAATTGTGGGAGAAAATGGATGAAAGGAAAGGAGAGATAGGTATGAGAAGGAATGGATGGGAAAGAGGAGAGGAGGGGTGATGTGATGTGAGAGGAGAGGACGGGAGGGGTGAGGAGAGGAGACAAGTGGGAATGAGTGGGAGAGGAAAGAGGAGATGGAAAGAAGAGGCGGAAAGGAAAGGAAAGAGGAGGTGAGGGAGGAAGGAGGAAAAGACAAAAGAGGAGCGACCCTGAACAGGATGCTTTGTTTTCTCCGTTATTATGCAGACGACGCCTCGCTGTCCATCATCCAACACATCAGTCAGCACACACACACACGCACACACACGCACACACGCACACACAGAGTTATATAGACAATGCCTCCTTTCTCTGAGGAGATGATTGACAGGCGGAGGGTCATCACAGGTCATGCTCAGGAGACACCTGCGGAGCCTCAGATGGACCAATAGGACGGCAGCGTGTCATCGCCGTGTCATCAACACCTTCTGTCCCGTTCAGTCGGCTCTTCTCTTCTTTGTTCTCTGTCTTTGTTCTTCTTCTTTGTTCATAATTTAACCTTCTTTCCATCTTCTGCTCGTCTCGTCTTTTCTCCCTTCGTCATCAGTCTTCGTTTTCTCTCAGCCCCTTTTTTAGTTCCTCCTTCTTTTGTTCTTTTCATCTTTGCTCCTTCTCGTTTCTTTCCTCGCCTCCTTTCAGAGTTTTTTTCTCATTTATTTTGCTTAATGTCTTCTTATCCTCCTTTCATGTCATCTTCTCGCGGCCTGTCATGAGTTTAAAGCTGCGTCTGTCCTGTTTGTGCGTTGCGTCCCGTCGTCACCTGAAGACAAACGATTTCCCTCCGTCTCCAATGAATGCACGTATCTCCTTTCATATGACACATGATACAGGAGCCGGCAGGGCGATGAGAGTCTGTCCGGCCGTTGTCATGGTGATGACGGCGGTGACGGCGATGTTCCTGAAGTTTTCTCAGAGTTTGATGGAGGACGCTTCAAATGGCCTCAAGTTACTGTTGATGTTCGTCTCAGAGTCTCATCTGAAGATGAGTCCACTTTTCTTCTTCTTCTTCTTCTTTTTATTATTGTTATTATTATTTAAGCTTCTTTACGAAAATTCTAAAATATTAAATAAATAATGAAAACAATTTATATGCTGTCAGACGACAGTAGAAGTCGCAGTGCTAAGCAGTATTTGTAGTATTATTTGAATTTTTTGTGAGTGATATTGTTCATTGATTTGAGTCACAATGTCTAATATTTTTTCTCGTGCAGAAATTCACAAACTGATGAAACATCACGTTTTTAGAATTACACTTATATTATTATAATGTCATTAATCAATAGACAATAGAATTAAACGAAAATAGAGTTTTAATACCTCTTCTAATAGTACTAATAATTGAACCAATACAACAGAAATCTGCTGCTTTAAGAGGTGAAAAGCAACTTTATCATAAAGTAATAATGTAAAATATAATAGAATAAGAAAAGATAAAATTGTTTCAGAGAGCAAGAATAAAGAAGGAGACGAAAAGGAACAAATAGACCATAAAAAAATAAAATAAAAAATAAAATCAAATATATAAAATATGTATATTATTTACAAAAAGTATAGAAATGAAATTGAAGTTTAATAGCAAAATGTATCAAATGTGAATGTTAATTATTTAAATTATTGATGTTAACAATAATACTAAGAATAATAATGATAATAATAATAATTATATTATTGTTATTATTTTGACCTGAGCCTGTAATTAAAGCATGTTATATTTTCTTACAGCACAAAACACAAAAGTGTCAATAATAAGACTAAAATTTCTTCAAGATAATAAATAACATAAAGAATAATCAGAAGAGCAACTACAATAATTTCCAAAAGGAAAATCTGTGGACAGAAAAGTTTCCACAAATTTAAATGTGAAACTAAATCTTGATTTTAATGTCAGACTCGATGTTTGAAAGCTAAATGTTGTGCAGTGTCATTAGTTTTTATTACAGATTATTGATTTAAAGAATTAAAATGAGAAATGATTATTTTATTTTAAAGAAATTTGATTCCTCACTTGTTTGTCTTTAAAGATTTCTCTTTCCTCTGAACATCAACCCTTCAGAAAAACACAAGCAGGTGAAATGAAGAACAAAACTTTTAACTGAAAAGACAAAAGAAAGAAAAAGCATTAAAGACGTCAGATAAAATGTGTCTTTGTGGACATGTCAGCGGGTTCAGGCCTCCTGTTCTCAGATCAGTAATTATCATTCCACACACATCATCATCATCAGCAGCAGCAGCGGCGCACACATTTAATTAAAGGTGCGAGAGAGGGATTACCCAGAATTCTTGACAAACAGGCAACCCTGTAATTTATCAGGTCGACGAAACGCAGCGCAAGCGAGTCGAGGCCTCTGTTTACAACAGGAGAAAAGATCAGATGAGCTGAAGACGAAGGCTGAAGACGAGTTTAAAGAAGAAAAAATTCTCACATTCAAACCTAAAATCCTGCTTTTATGTTCTTTAATCGTTTTAGATTTTCTTAAAACTTTAATGGGATCATTTAATTATGTCAACTGGACCAAATCTGCATGACTGAAATTCATCAGCTGATTTTCTACGTTTTGACAACTTTACAAATGAAACTGATGATTTGAAATTATAATTCAGTTTTTCTTAAAACGTGCTGAATGTTGACTCACTCAAACAAAGCAGCTCGTGATCGTTTGATCTGAATCAATCCCAGAAACACAATTCTGTTTAGAGAACAGTTTCTAAACTACGTTATGAAGGAGATCAAGAATTAAGAAGTTAAAAAATATTCTAACTGTGCTCCTGTGACACGCTGTGTGTGTGTGTGTGTGTGTGTGTGTGTGTGTGTGTGTGTGTGTGTGTGTGTGTGTGTGTGTACAGATGTTAAAACCTCAAACTGTCCTGAAGTAAGCACACAGGAATTGAACAATCAAACATTCATTGTTTACTTACTTATTAGAAATCTAGATTTATCTGATGTTTTTATTTTTGCTTTATGTGCAAAAAGTGTTTTCAGGTTTGAAGAGTTTTAGTTCGTCAGAGATCTGAGTCACTTTCTAATTAAAGGCCCAGAAGTCTGCTGGATGACTCTCTCTCAGAGCGCAGCAACTGTCAGAGGCCTCGAGGTGACGAGGGGTGAGGCGGACCGACCGGTGCTTGGCATGACCGGGGTTTCTCTCATGACATCATATCCTGTTCCACACCACGTCGACGCCATGCAAACAACAGAGCACACCTCAGACTTACCTGCAGGTTGGTGTTGCGGCGGCGGGGGCTGCACCTGCGTTTGTTCAGGTTACACCTGGACGAACAGTCGAAGAAGTTGCAGTCGTCGTCGCTGCTGCAGTTCTGGTCCAGGATGTCCCTCATCTTCGGCTCGAAGAACGCCATGTCCACGTCGATGGCTACAACCTGCAGGGGGCGCCGCAGAAGAAAACCCATTGTCATTGTACAAGCCAGCTGTGTCTGAACAAGTGGGTATACCCTTAATTTATGCCTTTTTTTTAATAGCAAAGGATAGACGCCCTGTTATTAACACTGACATGTAAAACTACTTTCGCATATTCAGTTCACCCATGCCTTTCCCATCCTAGGAAAAAATAATGGCAGCACACTACTAAATGGTGTGCCTCAGAGGGGATTTGTAAGTGGGTATATGCAGTGAATTTCTGTGGATTATTTTCATGTTTTGGACTAAATCTCTCTCCTGCAGTGGATCTTCTGGGCCTTTGTGGATAGTTCACAACGTTTTTTTTTTTCCGATCTGTGGATCACTGAGAGACGTCAGCGGTGAGTTTCCATGAATTTTAAAATCGGTTGTTCGTCTGCTGTTGGCGTTTCTTGAGCCTCTTGTCATGGTTGTATCGTGAAATGTTTTCCATCAATAGATTCAGGAGAACTTTAGCTTTCTAACGGTGTTTAACATGAGCATAAATGTGAAGGCAGCGTTTGCGTCGATAGACAGGGACGTCCGTGTCTTTAAAGGCTCTGTCTGGTGTTACTCCACGTGTCTTTATGTCAGACAGTGTCATGAAAAGACCATCAAAACCAGCATGTCAGTCCATCTCTCAGTACTGTCCGACTTCCTGTGTGTGGCTCTCAGCTCCACATTCACTGGTTCGCACTGAAGATGTCACTCTTTAAGAATGCCTCATGAATAAAATGAATTGAATTATACTGAAATTATAAAAATGAAAGTGTGCTGTTTGGTGCTGTAGGACTCAGTTATTGTCAGAGGGATTAAAAAAATGAAATGTCTGTAAATTATTTCTGCCTTCATTGATAGTTTGGCTCTGCACGTTGGATTTTTGCCTGCGTTTAAAACACGTATGTGAAACAAACCCGGACGCTGTGAGGCTGCAGAGCTGCTGCAGACGAGCCTCCTTCTGTTCTTGAACATCACTGCTGTTCTTGTTTTACAGGAACGTTTTACAGTGTTGGCATTATAAACATCGACTTGTTAAATCTGTTCCATGTCAACACTTTTACAAGAAAACGTTAATCCTGCTAATACCATAAGAGCAACAATGAGCCTCTGGATTGCAGACATTTGTTGGAGCTCCCAACAATCACATCTGGCCTTTCACTGCTCGTTTCACAGTGATCATGAGGCTGAAGTGTGAGGATGAAATGGTTTAGAGTCAGTAGTGATTGCTGGACCTGACATGGTGTTGGCTTAATGACGGCCTGGCTCAGTCTGCTGGATAAACTCTAAAACCATCTGATAACGCTGAGAAAACATTGCAGACATTCACTTGATTTCCTCTGTCCAAACACTTGTGATGGATTGAAAGAAAACTCTGTCAGGCCCTTTCAGAGCTAAACTAAGCAAACTGAGATGAGTATTCCAGATCAGCGATGAAGGTTGAATCTGATTATAAAGTGATTCACTGTGACTTGGAGATGATGATGTTTGGCTGAACGCCAAGAAAACTTAGCGTGCAGCTTTACTTTCAATCAAGAATTGGCCCTGGGTTTTGCTTCTCAGGCTGCTATATGTTCTGGGTGGAGTTTGTGGAGGTTTGCAGGCTGAGTTTTTGGGCAAAAACATAAAAAATAATTTTATTAATTCAGTTTGTCAGCTGGCACAGCCATCTCTCTGGTTTTGAGTAAGTTATTATATGCAGGACAGGCAGAAATGATAGTGTGTGTGCGTGCGTGCGTGCGTGCGTGCGTGCGTGCGTGCGTGCGTGCGTGCGTGCGTGCGTGCGTGCGTGCGTGCGTGCTCAGTAGATGCAGAATGACCTTCTCTTCGCCAGCCGCAGGGTCGCATCCTTTGCTTTAAGCTGAAAACATCTCTTCAGGAAAAGCCTCACGTCTGCTCTCTGATTTCTATCTATACTCTGTCTAAAAGCTTTTCAGAAAACATCCCTTTTATCAATTTTCTTCAGCTCCCTGCTTTGCTTTTATTTTGTTTATGTTCATTACGTTGTCAGAGAACATTAAGGCCGTTCAGCACCCGGGTCGCTCTGAGGACAAGGTCACCAAACTGACTCCAGAGTGAATCTAAACCGAGGCGAAAGCTCACCGTCAGGTCCTTCCGGATGGCAAAGTTCTCTGGTTTGATGTCGCAGAGGTGCAGTTTGTGGGTGAAGTCGTTGTCAAAGTGCCACACCATGTCCAGGAAGCTCAGCGCGATGCGGTGCACCATCTCCCTGGCCGTCCACCTCCACTGGGCTCCTGGTCCAGCTCGGCCCTGACCCCGCAGCCCAGAAAGGGCCACCTCCTCCAGGGAGAAGATGTTCTGGTCCCAGGCGTGTCCAGCAGACAGATACTCCACGGCGTAGAAATGACCACAGGAGCCCAACACCTTGGCCACGTGGGCGCTGAGGTCCTGCAGGACCCTGGAGAGCCGAGGAGGACAGATTGACAAGGCGCAGACGAGATTTAACATGGCAGTAAGTGAAGTTGTTGTGGTTAGCATCTTAGCATGTTGATGTCAGCGTTTAGCTCAAAGCACCGCTGTGTACCATCGGGCTAACACTGGTGTGTCGCTGCCAGTCGCCCTGCTGTTGTCTAGCATGTGAAACGCTTTTAGTTTTATCTGTGCCGTGTGACAACTCATCATTGTGCTCGGTGATGAAGAGCAGCTCTCGACATTTTTAGCTCTCAGGCCTCGTTTCCTCCAGTGACAGATGACTTTAATTATTAAGTGGAGAACATGACTGCCATTCGAGCTCATATCAGACACATCCACAGGAGTGTGTTATCGCCCTCGTCTGTCGTTTCTGGTCCGACATCCACCTCCCCAGTACCCCCCCCCCCCCCCCCCCCACACACACACACACACACAGACACACACACTCCATTCATCAGTGCAGCTCTGCCTGCAGGCCTCCAGATAAGCAGCAGCACAGGTCACCTCGCCTCGTCGCTTTTATTTTTGGACTCGGTGGAGCTTTGGCTTCCCGCCTGTTGGTGGTTTCAGCGTCGGTGCCCTCACAATGGAAACAAGCTGATGTGTTTCTCTTTCTGTCCTCCAGTTCTGTCCACTAAATGTCTCACATTTTCAGGGATGAGACAAGCTAATTTGTTAAGACTTCAGTGTTTGTCAAACATTCTGCTCCAGACTGAGATATCTCAACAATCACTGGCCAGTTATCATAAGATTAGCTGCAGAGCAAATCTGGGTCTCCTCCTTTAGTGCCACCATGAGGCCAAATTTTAGATTTCACATAAGAAATATGAACACCGTGACAATACCTGAGCTCCTTACAGCCGTTAACCATTATGTTTCACAGTTGACCTTGAAGTAGTTGTTTGAATTATCAGCATGTGGATCATGTGTAATGAACATAGCAGTCTGTAGGGGGAGCAGTGGGACCTACATGTGCAGTAGAGCTGTCAGCCAATACTGACGATTGTTTGGGAGGTGGGGGATATTTGACTGTTCATGTGGTCCATCCTTCACTGAAGGTGTCAATATTCTTCAGAGCATCTTTAAAATCATTTAACGCCCATCCAACGCAGTGATTGGTCAGGTGCATGGAAGTAGACAGAGTTTTAACTTCACTTTTCATGTGAACATCTGTGTTCAAGCCTTGAAAACTGGACCGATAATTTGACTTAAGTTCAATTCAATTCAATTCAATTCAGTTTTATTTGTATAGCGCCAAATCACAACAGAAGTTGTCTCAGGACACTTTCCATATAGAGCTGGTACAGACCAAGCTCTGTAAATCCACTGTCAGGATATCTGAGGCGCTGTTACTTCCTGTAGACTCTTACCTCAGAAAGGTGTACTCCTCCTGCTGCAGCAGAGACCAGAGTGAGGCCAGCTCTGCTCTGGAGTAACTCTTATCTCTGCTTTTCAGCTTCTGCCCCCAAAGTCTGGCCAGAGAGCTGTTGCTTCCTCCACCTCCTTCCTCGTCCTCGTCCTCCTCAGCCAGCCCCAGAGAGTTTCTCACCTGAGAGGAGACAGGTGGAAGATACGCTGTCAGAGAAGTTGATTGTCTTCCTCTGTGAGAACTCTGTGAACGCCTGCTGTGACTTACCTCCAGAGTGGCGTAGAAAACCACATCGAGGGGGGAGAGCTCCTCGGCTGTGTCCTGTTGGAGAGAGGATGAGATTCATTGTTGGAAAGCGTTTTCAGTGCGCTTCCCTTTGGATGTTTGAGCTTCATCGGGTCAATAACACGAGTTCAAAGACGGGAGACAAAGCGTAGACGTCACCTGATAGTCCAGTATTCCCAGCGGCTCGTAGGAGGAGAAATTCTCCAGTTTGGACTTGAGGATGATGGGCTTTCCTCGCCAGCGCGCCTCGATCACCTTCTTTCCGTTCTCGTAGTACAGGCAGCGCTTGTACTCGACCAGGCCGAGCACGCACAGATCCTCGCACATGTCCCCCGTCACGGAGCCCTCGCCGAACTCCAGGCACTGTATGGCAGAGCAAGAGGGACAAACAGAGCAGAGGTGTGAGGTCACCTTAAACACTGAGGGACAGAGCATGTCCTCAGAGGACCATCACTGTGAGATGCTGCTGTTTGTACAGGGAAAGTGTTATTAAAGTATCTTTCAGGTGATGACTGTGTGTGTCACGCAGTTTCTTCATTAAATAAATGATGAGGTACAACGAGGCATCAAAACAAAGGACATTAGTAAACGTAACCATTTCCATGAGGAAAAAGGGCCAGAAAAAGCTTCAAACGTTATCAGAGAATGTGTTTGCTGTTAAGACGTGGACACACAAGGAGACAATCGATAATCATCAGTATTCAGTTTACAGCTGTTTGGTCAAATAACAAAGTAATGAAGGAATGACGTTTTGACCTGATGATGGCACAAGAGTTAGAGGAACAGCAGAGTCATTACAGTTCATCCTGAGGGAAGCATGAACGTCTGAACCGAATGTGACGGCAGTCTGTCATGAAATGATGCCTCTGCCTCGTCTGCTCTGTGCACATTGACTTGGTGCATATTCTCCATGTAGCAGAGCAGAACGACGCAGGGCGCCAGGTGGACTTCACACATTGTCTCGAATAGCAGCGATCAGCTCCGTTAGATGTAACATGGACGTTACGTCCACGGTGGGACTTAAGGGTTATTCTGTTAGCAGAGGAGCTAAACACAGGCATGCTGGCTAACACCTGAGTACTAGCTACAACCCTTCACAGAATGAAAGTACACTTTGTGAGTTATTTTATCTTAAAGTCTGTTTTTCTGTCTCTTCACACGAGGACACCTGGAGGACTCGGTGAACACTGAGCATGTCCTGTGTAGTGTCTGTCCAGAGGTGTGAGGGATGAGCTGGAGGATTAGCGTTGTTCTGGTCAGGGATTAGCCAGCTAATCCTCGCTCTGCCCACATTCCAACACAAACATCAGTCAGCGAGGAGCTCAGAGACATCACACACCTCCAGCTTCACAAAGAGCCAGAGCAGCACTAAGGGCGTCCAGCAGTAACACACACTGTGGTTTGCAAGCATCTGGATTTACATCTTCAGTTATTCCATATCAGCTGCTTAAAGAGGCAGGAAGTGTGACAGATGAACGTACGCTGAGGAAGAAGAGATGAAGGGCTCACAGATGAGAGGGACAACATGCAGACAGGGTGAACTGGCCTGAGAGAAGAGACTGTTGTTAACTCCAAAAGACCAAACCCAGATAAACCTGATGACAGCAGACCGCTGATGGACACACACTTAACATGTTGAAGGGGAGCGTTTAGATAATGTGGATATTCAGCCCTTGTTCTGTTTCCTGAGTCGTAAACATCTGCAGATGGTCTGTAAATCTGGACGAGTGAACGTTAATATCTCAAACTGACTCGATTCTGCCAGCTGGATCCTCTGCACTCACATCAGATCAGCTGTGGGAAACAAGTGGAGAGCTGCACTCCAGCACTCAGCATATCGTCTGATTGCTCTCCTTCCACACAACACGGTCAACGCACAAACTCAGTCAATGCACAAACACAGTCAATGACAAACAGTCAATGCACAAACACAGTCAATGACAAACAGTCAATGCACAAACACAGTCAACGCACAAACAGTCAACACACAAACACAGTCAACGCACAAACACAGTCAATGCACAGTCAACACACAAACACAGTCAATGCACAAACACAGTCAACACACAGTCAACTCACAAACACAGTCAACGACAGTCAACGCACAAACACAGTCAACACACAAACACAGTCAATGCACAAACACAGTCAATGCACAAACAGTCAACGCACAAACACAGTCAACGCACAAACACAGTCAATGCACAAACACAGTCAATGCACAAACAGTCAATGCACAAACACAGTCAACGCACAAACAGTCAACGCACAGTCAACGCACAAACAGTCAACGCACAAACACAGTCAACGCACAAACACAGTCAATGCACAAACACAGTCAACGCACAAACAGTCGAGGCACAAACACAGTAAACACAAACAAACACACAAACACAGTCAACGAACAAACACAGTAAACACAAACAAAGTAAACACACAAACACAGTCAACGAACAAACACAGTAAACACAAACACAGTCAGTCACAAGCACAGTGAACGCTCAGTATTGGTTGGTCACAGCCTGAGCGCAGCTGTCTGAAGGGCAGATTTGAGGCCTGAAGTTTGACATTTGATGCTCTGTGAGTTACCTGAACATTCAATGCCATCTATGCTCAGACTCTTATTTTGGAGGATCTAGAGGATATCAATGATATTTTGACTGCAACTAACAAAATGTCCACCATCCTCTCACAGTGTCCACTTTTCCTCATCGTTGGTCTTCAGAGTTTGATGTTTCAGTAACGTGAGTGCAGTGCTGAAGCATCCTCGATGCATCACAAAGGTTTTTAAACAGTCGCTGCTTCCAACAGAATTCTTCCACTTCCGCCGTCTCAGCTTGGCTGGTTTGAGGAAGAATGTCCTGCTCTGTATGTCCTCCTGCTCACCTGTCCTGCTCTACATGTCCTCCTGCTCACCTGTCCTGCTCTACATGTCCTCCTGCTCACCTGTCCTCCTGCTTGCCTGTCCTGCTCTACATGTCCTCCTGCTCACCTGTCCTCCTTTGATCTCTTCGGACTCTCACTGGATTGTTCTCCTCCCTCAGATGAAACCTGGAAGTGTTTCTCCTTATCTGAGGTTGTGTGTGTGTGTGTGTGTGTGTGTGTGTGTGTGTGTGTGTGTGTGTGTGTGTGTGTGTGTGTGTGTGTGTGTACGTGTTGATGGATCAGCAGGAGTGGGAGAAGTGTTGAGAGACAAAGGAGAAGCTGCAATTATCCTCCCCCCTCCTCCCTTTGACTCTCTAATAGTTCCTGCTGTCTCTCATCACTGTGTGTGTGTGTGTGTGTGTGTGTGTGTGTGTGTGTGTGTGTGTGTGTGTGTGTGTGTGTGTGTGTGTGTGTGTGTGTGTGTGTGTGTGTTGTTGGAGCTCTAACAAACTCAAAACACAGTTACTAGGATACATTTGAAGTGTAGACCGTCGTCTTCGTCCTTGCGGTCGAATGTCTGTCCGTTGTGTTCGCGTCCCGACTGACCATCAGATCAAACGTCAGTCTGAGCTCAAATCCACGGCCTCAGAGAATCAGGAGGGGTTCAGTCCAAACTGTTCATCCTCCACTGTTTTATCTGAGTCAGAGTCATTCTGACGGTGGGAGAAGAAGACATTTGTGGCCTGCACACCACAGAGTGTCTGAGTCTGCTGAGTAAACCAGTCAGCGTCTGTTACACAGGAAGCCGTGAAGCTGACTTCTTCATGCTGTCGTCATCAGCTGCAGCCTTTTCGCCTCCACTCTGACGTCTTTTCCCATCAGACATTAATTCTGCATGTGGCTTGGCTTTAAGCTTTAAGCAGAGTCTCGGTTCTGATTTGTGCGACAGAAACCTTGAAAACCTGCTTGAAATGTGATACTTTCATGTGGAGCTCCTCGTCCATCAGGATTCGACTCGTCGTCCCAGTGGACCGGGACATCTGCGGATCCTGCTCTCTGTGTCGGCGCTGTGAGCTCTGCAGCCTTCACACATCCGCTCTAATTCCCTGGATTTCCTCCGCCTTGCATCACATCACGCTCTCCAGCTGCTTCCTGCTTCCTCGACCCTGCAGCTTGTAAACTTTCCCACCGCACTGCTTCGACAGGATCAGCTTCCACTCACTGCTGAGTGTGTGTGTGTGTGTGTGTGTGTGTGTGTGTGTGTGTGTGTGTGTGTGTGTGTGTGTGTGCATCAGCTGAAGTCACACATGGTGTTTGGGCTGTAGCTGTCCTTCTGTCAGCTGTCTTTTGGAAATGTGAACGAGATGGCATCAACATTTCTTCAGTGGAAATCTGGACTCAGATCAGATAGTTTAGAAAAGACAGTTTTTATTCTTATCTGCTGCGTTTTAGCATTTGCTGTCATGTCAGTGGCCTGTATCTGCAGTGTTGTGTAAGTTCACAGAGATTAAAATGAACTGGTTCACGTTTATTTCTTCCATTTTTTTCTTTTAATGAGCTGCAAAGGCTGCAGATCTCCTGCAGAGTATTCAAGGAAGCTACGAGTCTGTCTGCTGTCTGCAAAGGCAGACTTGTGGCAGCTGACGATGCTAATGTTTAATGAGCTGAATTAGCTGTTAGCTCCCTTTAGCAGTTACAGTCAGCAGCTTCCATTAGCAGCTCCCATTAGCAGCTCCCGTTAGCAGCTCCAGTTAGCAACTCCCATTAGCAGCTCCCGTTAGCAGCTCCAGTTAGCTGCTCTCGTTAGCAGCTCCTGTATGCAGCTCCTGTTAGCAGCTCCTGTTAGCAGCTCCTGTTAGCAGCTCCAGTTAGCTGCTCTCGTTAGCAGCTCCTGTAAGCAGCTCCTGTTAGCAGCTCCTGTTAGCAGCTCCTGTAAGCAGCTCCTGTTAGCAGCTCCTGTTAGCTGCTCCAGTTAGCTGCTCTCGTTAGCAGCTCCTGTATGCAGCTCCTGTTAGCAGCTCCTGTTAGCAGCTCCTGTAAGCAGCTCCTGTTAGCAGCTCTCGTTAGCAGCTCCCGTCAGCAGGGCAAACATGGATGTGCAGACTGCTGTTACTGGATGAGTGTGAGACTGAAGAAAGTGATGCTCAGGAAGTTCTGAATCCTGTTTGAATCTGAGTTTTCTGGAGGTTCTTTCTGGATGGCCATCAGATGATGATGTCCTCAGCAGGTGCTATCTCGTCTGTGTTCAGAGTTATGACTGAGATTCACTTCGTGTGTCCTCCCCCTGAGGAGGCGTGTGCCTGTCTCCTCACTCTGCTGAATGTCTCTTACAGACCGTCTCCTGGAGGGTTCACGTGGCTCCTGAACCTCCTCGGACTCACAGAGGAGTGCAGTGAGTATTTCATTCCTCCCTCTGTGATGTTAATCCTGATCAAACGGGCCTCATACAGTCTGATTATCAGTGGACTTCCTGGTTTTTGGGGTGGGGTTCTTGGTTCACTGTGCACGTAGACGTGGATTTCGGAGGGTCCAGCTCCTGATTGGAGGCGCAGCAGGAGTGTGGACAGTTGTTCACATTCACCCCGTGGCTGTTTAGGAAGCCTCCACACTGAGAGTAAACACCGTCTCTCAGCGTGGATCTGACGAGCAGCACCGAGCAAACGAGCTCCAGGCTGAAATTAAGGTCTGCTGATGAAGTCTGGGTCTGTCTGCCTGCAGAGGGAAGCGGCCGGGTTTCAAATGTCACCTTTTTTTAATGTGTCTTCACCTCAACCTTTCTTTTCACCTGTCTGTCCTTCTGTCTCAGTCTCTTGCTTCTTTCCTCGCTCACTGTCTTATTTTCTTCCTGCTTTCTGTCTTATTTTTCTTTTCTAACTTTCTCTTTTTTCCCTCACATGTTTTCTTCTTTCCTTTCTCTTTCTTTTTCCTCTTTCTTTCTTCCTACTTTCCCTCTCTTCATTGCTCCCCTTCTCTTTTTGTTTCCTGCCCTAATTTTCTTCTTTTCTTTTTCTTTTTCTTTCTTCTTTTCTTTCCCACCATCCTTCCTACTTTCATGCATTCCTCCTTCATTTCTTCCTTTCTTTATTTCTCTCTTCTGTCTTTCCTTTTAATCTTCATACTTTCCCTTCTTTTACCCCTTTCCTTCCTTTGCTTGCTCCTTTCTTCCCTTCTTCAACTCATCTGCAGCCAGAAGTGGAGATTAAAGTACTTTTACAGTTGATAGTACATTTACTGCAGATCCGTCTTTACTTTTACTTCAGTGAAAACGCGAATGCAGTACTTTAACACGTCTTGTGGTTTCTTTTGCTCTGACGGATGAATCCTGTTACTTCAGTGGACGATGCAGAAAGCCGAGCCGTTCCGTCGGCGCTGAAAGGCGGCCTTTGTTGTTCCACTCTCACCATTACATTCCATAATGGTAAAGGCCGAACACACAGAACATTAAAGGCCTTAATGACATTCCTGTGTGTGCTGAGCCCAGAGCAGAGCGGTCTGTGTCGAAAACTACCGAAAACTCTCTGTCTCAACTCGCTGAGGTTGTAAAGGCTTTTCAGGAATGAGGAGCCCGAGGCGACTTCCTGGAAACTATTTTTAAAGATATCAAAGCGGCACACGCTCTCTGGGAGCGTAGTTATTGTATTTGAAAGAGGAATCTGTGAAAATGAAACTTTCTTAAAGTGCAGTGGGCTCGGCCTCGAGCTGCCGAAGTGACGGCGCGTTCAGAGGCTGGATGTTTGTTTAGGAAGTTGCAGTGTATCGACAGAGAACAGCCAAAATACCAGGAGGTTAAGTGTCAGTTCTGTGACATTAGGTCACAGTCGTTAGATTATTAGTCCTTTTGATGCCTTTCAACACGAGGAGCCACTGAGAAGACATCTTTTTACTTACCGGCAGGGGACGATAATGACCGGCGCGAAGGACAAACGCAGCTTAAAGGGCAACGTGACTTTCCCACAAGAGACCAGGGTTTGATTCCCGTGTGGTACTCAGTACTCAGGGAGCCATTCATCACTGGTGGCAGGAGGTCAGAGGTCATGTGCAGTAATGTACAGTACTCCCATGAGCCTTCAGTGTAAATCAACACTTCATAAGTGTTCCTGTTGTGCCGAGCAGGCTGAGAGCTCCAAGAACAATAGTGTGGTTTCTACAGCCTGTGGGATGTAAGAGGTGTGGGCTGAATGGCTTTTATTCACCACTGCATGTGTGTGATGTGTGTCCGCGCGCACACACACACACACACACACACACACACACACACACACACACACACACACACACACACACACACACACACACACACACACTCAGTTTCCATTGCTTTTGGGGACATTACATGGACATTCATTTCCTGAACACGTACTCTGACTATAACCACTACTAACCTAAACCTAACTTTAATCACAGTCTTCAGCCTAAAATTGAGTGATTCACATTATGGGACTTGCGTTTTGTCGCCATAAGGAAGACGAGTTCCCACAGTGTGACTGTGTAAACAGATTTCTGTCCCCACAACATGAGTAATACATATCCACACACGCGCGCACACACACACACACACACACACACGGCGTGGGTGGACCAGTCGACCTCAGGTCAGTCCTCTGGAAGTGTGGGTTGATCCCCAGCTGGTGAGTCCACAGCCACAGGCCACAGTTTCCCTGCTAATGAGCCCCCACCACACACACTCATTAGCACTCATTAACACACTGAAACACACTCCACTTTCCCCGAACACACACATAAACTCTGCAGGGAGCGTCTTGGTGGCAGTTAACCTCAGTAACAAGCCGACGAGCAGGTGAAGTGCTGAACACGCGGAGTCAGGTAGACGGCGGGCGCGCTCGGCCGTCAGCGGATAAACCTGAGGCGCCACTGCGTCACATCAGGACATCCCAGATTCGTCAATCCATGACTTGACCAGAGTCACAGCCGGCTGTTGGACCGCATCCAATCACAGCTCGGTTAGCGTGATGAGCACAGGTGATGGGTACTCTGGCAGAGACCTGGTTCACGTTCCACCTGCATTTCTGTAGAGCTACTGTTGTAATGGCAAAAACATCCTGGAGGACTGCAGCCAAGAGCTTTTTCATTGGTTGTCAGGTTGTCTGCATCTGACGTCACGTCACTCTAACTGCAGATGGAGGGCAGGAAGTGATGTTCTGTACAGGAAGCTCGCTAACACTCGAGGCAGAAGGTGGCATCTTCATGCTCTTTCCTCTGAAGATATTCAGTTTGTTGTCACATAAAACAGAGAAAAGCAGCAAATCTTCACAAAAAAGAGGATGTTTAAAAACCGACTCAGATTATTACTCAATTATAGACAAAGCTGATTATTAATCTGTCAGTTGAGCTCTTATGTTCTTGAGGCTTTTTTTCCTGCTTCAGGAGGCATTTTGTTCAAAAGCATTTCAAATATTGAAACGTGTTTACTTTGTTGAACTGAAACTGAAACATCTTTTCCAGTCACAGACCTGCACTGTGTTTCATAAAACAAATAGAACAAATGTTCCTTCACCTTCATCGCTGTGGACAAAAGTTTCTGACCAATCAACAAACATTAAGAGACGCACACACGTTGAGGTCTAGCTGATTATGAAATTATCGTGTCAGTTCAGAGCAATCACATGACTTTTCCTCAGTGAGTGTGTTTGATCTTTGTTGTTCGGTCAAAGTCAGTTTTGCTCCTTCGCCTCCAGACCTGCCGTCGTGCATTGATCAGTCGTCCATTAAAGCGCAGTGCTGAGCGCTGACACGATGAAGAATGGTCTGACGCTGTCTGGTTAGGCTGGATGTCTGTGGTCAAACAGCATGCTGAGACTCACTCTGAGTGTCAGGATGTTTATCAGAGCCTGAAGGCAGAAACTTACAGTCCTCACAGCGCCAGTGTTCAAATCCAATAAAACCAAACTGCTGCCAGCATGTGAACGCCTCACGCCGCCAAACACACACACACTCATCAATCACATCGTTTTTCCAAAGTGCTTCTCAGCCGCCATCTCTCCCTGCAGGCATCACTTCATATCTGAAGAAGGAAAAAATCCATAATAACAGCGATTGAAGAAACATGTCTGAAGGCTACAGCTGCAGAAACAAAATGTTAGTGTAGTATTTGTACACAGTCAGCGCAGTATTGTGAGCGCAGGAGTGTTGGCTGGCGTGTTGTTTCAGAGGTTTTTCCACCAAGAGGAGAAGAAACATTTGAGGACACTCTTGGCAGCAAAATGGCAGCTTTTTGGGGTTATTTATGGGTGAAAAGGTGAAATTAAAGCCTGGTATAGTCCTTTAAAAGCAGGTGCAGGAAATGATGTTTATCAGGTTTAGAGACAGTTTGAAATGAGTCTCCCTCCCAGAGTTAAAGCTGTTCGACGTATAAACAGACAGGACGGCGCTCACACTAACACACCTCACACAGAGCAGCTCTTCATCAGCCTCATTCACACCCTGCAGTGTGTTGTTTCAGGTCCTATCGCAGCCTGAGCGCTCCATGAACCCTGCAGCTGTCTGATGCTGAAGAGACAGAGCTGTCAAAACTCACATTCGTCCTCTCAAAGACACTTGAAGAGCGTGGGGAAGAGACGCCCCGCATGCAAATCTAGGCACACGCTTACCGACCGACCACACACACACACACACACACACACACACACACACACACACAAACACAAACACACAAACACGCACACACACACACACACACACACACACACACACACACACACACACACACACACACAAACACACGCACACACACACACACAAACACGCGCACACACACACACACACACACACGCACACACGCACACACACACACAAACACGCGCACACACACACACACACACACACACACACACACACACACACACACACACACAAACACAAACACACAAACACGCACACACACACACACACACACACACACACAAACACAAACACACAAACACGCACACACACACACACACACACACACACACACACACACACGCACACACACACACACACACACACAAACACGCGCACACACACACACACACACACACACACACACACACACACACACACACACACACAAACAAATGCATTTGCACTAGCGGTGCAGCTCTAGCGATAGCTCTGTCCAGCGCCTTTTTTTTTCTCTTTGGTAAAAATGTGTGAAAAGTTTACATCAAATTTCAGATTTTGATCTGGATGATTTTTTTTCCCCCCAGATGTTTTAGCATTTCCAACATAATTTGTAAGAATTCAGCATTTTAGATATCCAGAAAAGGCTAATGCTAGCTCTTCAAATCAAGAGAAAAGAAGTGAAGAGCAGAAAAACGGTCAACTTGTGAGAGACAAAAAAACAGAACGCTGAATTGCGTGAAATATATTTTGTTTTATCTCTAATTACTTCTGACAAATTACAGTAAATGAGAGCCTGGAGCTGCTGGAAATAAACCTGCTTAATCTCTTACAAGACTCAAAACCAGGATTCAATCAGACCCAGAATCAAAGAGCAGAATCAGAGTCAATAACATCTGAAAAATAAGCAGAGGGGCCATTTTTAAAGACAGGCCTGTATGAACTCACAGCTGCTCAAATGGCCGTCTGGTCTTTTGATCAGACCTTCTTTTCTTCAGAAAATTGCGGCAGTGCCACTTTAATGAGGAACTGCAGATTAAAAAAATAGTTGGGTTTTGTGTGATGTGGTCTAAATGTGACATGAAGCTGAGCTGCAGTTTGAAGAAGCAGCTCAAAGCCGGCGTCGTCACGCTGTTTCGGGGTCAGCCGTGGCTTCAGAGGGAATCGCAGCGCCGCCGCTCTGTTGACGTTGGGACGCCTTCGGCCCTGCAGGCCTCCTCGTTGGTATGCAGCTCTCATCTCAAACGCTGCTGCTCTCTTTTAAGTGTCTCCGTTCTCTTCTTATCTGTCCTCTCTTTTCTCCCTCTGACCTTCTGTTCTCCTTTTCTTCTTCGCTCTGTGCAGCCGACGTGGCTGAATGCTGATCAAGAAACCGCATCTAGACTATTGGTGCTGATAACAGTTGAGCTGCGCGCAGCACTGGAGGAAACTGGCGTGTGATTACGTCCAGTTTGAAGTTTTCTGTTGGTTTCGCTGGAGTTGTTTCGCTCTTCTTCACATTGATCTGACAGCTCCGGTCTGCTAAACAAACAGTGAGCTAATCAAACCGGAGGACCACCTGCAGCGTTCAGGTGTCTTTCACACCTGAAGTCTGGTTCAGTCGGTCCAAAGAAAATAAAATAATTGACTGTTTCCTTTCAGTTCTGATTTCATCCATCGTCTGTTTCTGCTGCTTTTTCTTCCGTCTCACCGTTTCCAGCTCAGTCGCTGACTTTAAAACCATTTCTTATGTTTTTCTCTTGCAGCAGTTTGACGAGCAGCAGGAGTCAGAAAATGACAGATTTCATTTTTTGGCTCTTGGTGGAGGAAATTACAGGGAGTGAGCGGGTCCATAAAGCACCTGAGTGACAGAACAGGTGAAGCTGAAGCCTGCAGACGCTCCCTCTGACCACTGAGGTCACATCACAGATCTGCTGAAAACAGCTTCAGACCGTCGAGTCGTGTCAGCCTCTCAGAGCGCCTCAGCGTCAGTTATTTGTCGGTGGTTCACGTCTGTGGACGCCTTACAGACGTGTTTGCCTCATCTCACTGCGCTGTACTCACCAGCTGCTCGCTGACTGTCGCTCTGCTGTTTGCTGCTCAGCAGGAAGTGAACTGAGGCTTTTTGCTGCTGAAGACTCTGAATATGAATGTGTGTCTGATGAAGGTTTTTGGCCCCTGTGCTGTCGGCCTTTGCTTGTGGAAGAAGAGGGAGGAAGAGACTCAGCACTAAAGGTGTGAAGCCAGTGTGTAAGTCGGCTGAACAGCAGCCATTAGAGGCTGACTGGAGAGGCCGAAAAACTGCAGGTGATTATTAGTCACAGATGTTAAAGGATGGCTGAGAGATGGCCAATCGATGGCTGACTTCCAGCCGACTGTCAGCTTGGTGTATCAGGGCCCTGACTCGTTCGGATTTGTTTTAATAGCATGAACCCCCTGAGAAGAAGACGTCACACCGCTGGTTTAAACACGGCCGGGGTGACAAGGTTGTGCTGAGATCATTTGGAAAGAAAGTTAAAGTCAACCTGCGGCTGAATTCACGTGAGACTGAATACATTCCCTCAGACGGAGCTGCAGCGATGTTAACTGAAGGTTAAACAGTCTTTGAGAGCCTTTACATCAGCTGCTGCTTCACTTATCACGTCATGTCAGACTGATGGAGCCTCAGAAACATGCTGGAGGACAGACGATACACGATGGGACGCTGGTCGATACTACGCTAACGAAATACATAAAAGTGATAAATCTGTTTGGATACGATATAACTGGGCTGAGGTCAAGTGTGTCTGTGTGAGAGACAACCTGATGTTGTGTGTGTGTGTTCATGATGATGGAGGATTTTAATGGAGGTCTACGGCTCAGAGGAAGAAGATCTGTCAGCCTGTGGTTTCTTATTTTGTCTTTCTTCATTTCTGTCTGCTTGGTTAAGAGATTTCTCTCCATTTTTCATGGAGAGAAGAAGAAGAGTTGTTATCCGCCCTCTCTGGAGCAGTTTTCTCTAAAATCAGAAGGAAAATAGCTCCCGTGCTTCATCGCTCCTTTGAATTTCCAGACTGATTCTGTCCTGCAGTTGGACTCGTCCATCAATGTTCATGTCTCTCTGAGGAAAAGCTTTCATTTCTCTCTGTGGTCTGCAATAAACCTTTTCATTTTCCTGAAGCTGAGAACAAGCAGCTCTGACAGAAATCACACCTGCGACCTGCAGCCGTAAATCACCTGAAGGGAGGATTCACCTGAGCTCATCCTGCTGTGGGCTGTGTGTTTATCTCACAGTTCAACATCTGCGCAGACTCAACGGTCCGACCGCAGAGAAGCAACGAGCCCAAATGTTTAAAGATCAGACGCTGTAAATCCCTCTGGATCAGTCTCAGACAGAACATCTACGCCATCCATCAGCCACCGCTGCTGCCGGAGCGCCCGTCCCTCAAACCCAACCTCCACCGAGTGCACGCGGTCAAAACGAAAAAAAAAAACCACCTGGATTTATTGCAGCCTGCACGCTGCTCAAACCACCGCTCTGAATTTGTTTGAAGAGTGCTTCGTAAACTGGCTCAGTGCTGAGTGCGCAGGCGGGTTTTCAGCAGCTCTGAGGGTCATAAAACCTCTGTCAGAACATGAAACTCTGTGTAAACTTTGTCTTCAACACCAGAAGTGTCAGCCAGCAGGTTTCCTTCAGCCGCCGGCAGAGTTACAAGCTGCAGCATCTAAACGGTGCGTTTGTGTCATTCCTCAGAGACAGAACAAGTCCTCCTGCCAGAGGGGACGATCCCAGCCGGCCTCGTCAGGTCAGATCGTCGCCACTGTCTGCGGAGCGTCAGGACCTCCAACCTGGTCTCTGAAGGTAATGAAGCACCTGTGGACTGACCGTCCCTCATAGTGTCTTTCTTTGCACTGCCGTCTCATGCCACTCCATTTGGTTGGCGCTACGTAAATATCATTTAGATGAAGATGTGAGGAGTGTTTAAAGGTTTCACCAGAGAAATCATCAGTCAGTCTAAACTGCAGGTCGCACTTTTGATTTCCTTCAACCGTAATGTTTGATGACTCAGAGACAAAGGACGGACAGGATTGAGCCACAGACGGATATGCACAGTCTGAGTTTATGGTTCTACAACAGCACAGTTTTCATGATGCCGTGAGCTCGGCTGTGGAAAACCTGCTGCTCTCTGGAACAAACCAAACTGCGTTCAAAATCAGAAGGAGGTCAGAAAAAGTGTAGCGTCGCGCCATAAACAGGCGGAGGGATGCCGGAGACATGCAGGGACAGAGTTAGACCACGCAACAGATCAGAGGGTCACCAGAAACAGCTGAGTGTGACGTCAGCAAAGCCTCTGATTCACCTCTGATTCACTGAGTCACCGAAACTGACAGAAGCTCGCAGATGATATGACAGATGTCATTTTCTTCATGAGGACGCCATCAGGACACCAACTCGTCCGTTTGGTCTTTATAGTGGAAGCTCGTCACGTTAGCTAACGTGTACACGTGAACTCAAACAGCAGGATTAGCACCTGCACCAAAAACAGCATGAAGTCCTTTTAGATTTCAGTCTCATGTCTTCCTCTCAGGAAGCTGGAGTGAATAAGAGATCTGCAGAATACACACAGACATCAATTTTACATTACAGCTCTGATGGTGTAATATTGACACAGCGGGAGATCTGCTCCTCCACCTCCTCCTCCTCTGTGTGTCTCCTGATGAAGAAAAACCTTTCAGTTGTTCTCTCTGCAGCAGGACGAGGAGGAATGTGGAGGAGATGAAGGTGTTTGAGGTTGCACTGATCAAACTGTTGTTGTCCAGCAGCTGAAGCTCCTTTCCTTCAGAACATGGACGGAAAACTTTCTTGTCAGCAGGAACTGAACACCAAAGCAGACAGCAAAGACAGATTCGGGCCTTCAGACGAATCCACGACTTCTGTGTCAGCGTGGACGAGCTTTCTCTGCCACAGCCTAAACGGACACGGTCTGTTTTCTGAGATCTCGTGTGGAGCAGCTTTCAGCCGAGTTCACGTCTCTGATGTGAGTGAGCACCAACCACATTTTCCCAAGAGTGTATTTTTATCTTTGTCCCTCGACATCACAGTCCTGCACACATAAACGTCCAAACTGAGTCTCTGCTGTTTGACGTTGTAATAAAGCAGAACTGTTATTTATGCATTAAAACTCATTCCAGCATACTTTTCTAATCCATAATTACAGTCCAAGTGCAAAGATTTCCAGTGCTCAGCTTTCGCCAGTGTCCTGGTGCCAGTTTTCCATCAGATTCATTAGAAAAGCCTTTGGAGCACATCTCAAACTGCATCAGAAGAAACAGAAGCAGGCGGCTGGTGCTGCACGGCTCCAGAAACGCTCGTCTTTCACGTTAAAATCAGATTCATATTCAGCCCCTCAGCAGTGGGCGACGCTGCCGTCTTCATCGGCATCATCGTCAGCTGAAGCCGCCGAAGCGAAGCAGCTGCTGAACTGAAGGCTTTTGGTAAAAATGACTCTGAACTGACACTCATGGATCCTGATGAGCTGACATGAACTCATTTGTCAAGGCAAGCTCTGATTGGTTGGCTGCTCTTCCAGCTGAAACAGCATCAGTCAGCACAACGTCAGACCGGCAGACTGAAGAAGCAGGAGTGGATTCAGGGTTCTGCTCGGGTTTGTGTGACTGACATGAAATCTCTGGCTTTGAATTCAGCTCAGATTCCTGTTGGCAGTCGTGAAAGGTTGTGCTGAACTGAAGGAAGCAGCATCGCTTTCTTTCAGCTCATCACAGTCAACATGTTGTTCCAATTACAGATATTAGTCCGCGATGTGCACTCAGTCCAAATGAAGCTCATTATCCTTCATGACTTCTCATGAAGCCTGAGGCGTAGCTGACTCCACAGTTTACCTGCTCCTTTATTCCACGTCACGGCCTCAAAGCCCCCTTTTCTTCGCCTCGCTGTTTTCTCCTCCTAATATTTGGTTTTTGATGGAGTTTCTTAGCCTGACCTCAGACGTCTCTCTCGTCTTCTTCACATGATTTATTACTCGTATGTTGACACAAACACAAAGCTGAAGCTTTCACTCAGCCACTCTGCACCAAAGAGCCTCAAGTGCTGAGCAGAAGTAGAGTTTCAACACACTTGCTGCTTAATCTGCTGCTTCAAAGGCGACTTGAATGGAGAGCGGATGGAGGGATGAGCCCACGCGAATGAAAGGAAAGGAAGCGGAGGATTGACGGACTTTTGTTCAGGTTTCTACAACACCTGAAGCGGTTCAGACAAGCCTGAACGGCGACCGCCAAGAAACCTGTGCAGTAATCCGCTAACCGGCAGCAGGATTAGCTGTCAGTCAGTGAGCACAATGTGAGCAGTTGTTTTTGACGTTGTGCACTTTGAAACGGATCTGAGAGCGACTTCAGCACAAGTCCTGCATCTGTCCTGCATTACCGCCGTCTGGAGCCAAATGAGCTTCTGGAAACCCAAACCCTGTTGTTGATCTCAGTCAACATGTTACTGGAGACGTTGTCTGAAGCTCCAAGAGAACATTTCAAACAGTGTGATGGATGGAGCAAAAGTGCAGCGTTGGTTCGGCAAACATGCACTGTTTGTTGACTTTGGATCTCTGTGTTTATTTGGGATTTCATCAGTTTCCACTTTGGAGCTCTAAGAGCTTTAATATCAGGAGGCAGGGTGACATCACAGTCTGTGTTATGGAAAACGGCTTTCTCCAAATCTCCATGAGAGTTTGATTAAACGGTGACTCTGACAACAACAGCAGTGTTTGCATGATGCCGCATTTCATCACGACACTGAAATGTGCCCACATTGTTTGTTCAGGAGCTAAAAACACAAAAGCTGAAGAGGAGGAGAAAAGACTTCCAGGCTTAAAGGAAAACTCCACCGATTTACACGCCAGCCTGTGTTTCCAGGGCATTCTGCTGCGCCTGTTTTAAAGAACGACAAAGCCTCAAAGTCTGATAAATGTCCTTGAGTGATGTCACTTGAGTCGGCAAACAAGTCTGAAACTGAATCAGATCTGTTGTTGTGGAGTCAGAAAGAAGTGAGACAGTCTGATCTCTGAGCTGCTGCAGGCTACGTTAGCTGCTAGCATAACACACCTGAACCTCATACAAACTGTCAGCAGGCGAGCTGCATTCTTCGGCCTGGTGGTATTGCAGGACTGTGATGCTGAATCAGTGAAGAACTCTTTCATCTTTCTTCTGTTGACCGCCTGTGTGACCATATCTTCTTGAAAACACATAAAATGGTACAAATCCTCTAAATGAAACCAAATTTGTTGTCACTGCCTCCAAGAAGGATCCATCTCTGGATCCTCTCTGGGTCTCTGGGTCCCATCACTGCTGTGGACGAGGTTTGGTTACGTTTAGGCTTTTAAACACCCTCACATGGGTTTACTCATGATTCAAAGGGTGCAGAAGTGACCGAGCTTGTTATCAGTGTTTACCCACAGTGCACCAGTAGATGCTGCAGTGGATAACTCAGCAGGCCATTAAGAGCTATTGACCTCTGGCCGTTTATCTGCAGCCGCCTGCCTGTTTACTGTAAGCGTCTGGCTGATGAACAGCGGCGGCTTTCACAGACACAGTCGATGAGAGTCACAGTTTGTCCTCCAGACAGTAAATATTCTGAGAGAAGTCTTCAAAGCTACGCGACGGACAGGCCGAAGCAAACAGACGAGTGTCCTTACAGGATGACTGGAAGCTGCAATTATTTCACATCCCTGCAGACGATTTAGGTAATCAGAGAGCTGGAATTTGTTGCAGATTTACAGAGAAAAGTCTTATTAAGTTGGCGATGCATTCAAGGACGCTTTGATGTCAGATGACTGACAGTTGCGTCTGAAAAGAAGCTGCACTGACAAGCTTTGATGTTGGAAAAATCAGCACTGATCAGCACACCTGGAGCAGTGTGTGTGTGTGTGTGTGTGTGTGTGTGTGTGTGTGTGTGTGTGTGTGTGTGTGTGTTACAGAGCTGATGGCGAGAACACGCTGAAAAGTTTTGCTTTTGTTGGTTTTTTCTTTGTTCAGCAAACAAATGAATTCAGCAGAGACTGAAGGCAAACAGATTCACTTTTCAGACGCAAGTTACCTCAACTTCAGAAAGAAACGAGCATCAGAGAAAGTTTCTTCAAAGATCAACAGCAACACACACACACACACACACACACACGCACACACACACACACACACACACACACACACACACACACACACACACACACAGGTTCATCTTTAGCAGTAATGCAGCGGTGGTTCATCGGTGAAACTGAACCCCACATCCACTTTCTCTTTCTAGCCTAGCTGTTGCCATCAAACACCCATGACAACCACCAACCATCCTCACCTCAAAGAGGTGAAGACGATGCCACAGCAGAAACTTATTTTGTGACATGAATGTGAGATTTCTGCCTGTTTCATCGAGCTGTGCAGCTGTGTCGCCTTTTCAAAAGGAAAGGGACTATAACAGAATTCACTCTCCGTTACTTGTCATCTGTCTCTCTGTTATCATCTTTTGCCACCTTCACTGCACAATCACAGTCTCAGGGATCAAAACCAGAATCGTCCTTCAGCTGAAGTGCATGCAACAGTCGCTCGCTGAATGTTCGACTCACCAGTCTCTGCAGGATCCTCTTGCTCTTGTCGTCGGTGCAGTAGTCCGACAGGATGCTCCTATGGACCAGAACCAGGCCGTTCAGGAACAACCAGGAGCCGAACCAGAGCAACGCGAAGACCAGCGTCCCCCGACGGGACCACAGCCTGAGGCCCAGCCAGCGGAGCAGGCACAGTCCGCCTCCGCGGCCCCCTCCGCCTGACACCAGCCCTCCAGGCAGCATGGTGGTGGTTGAGTCTGAGGTCGTCTGAACAGTCTGTTAAAAAATGATCCAGCTGAAGACAGAAGCTGCAGAGCTCCAGAGTCTGAAAGGTTTGGCTTAAAAAACCCAAAAGAATGAACTAATGTTTAAAATGTTAAATAACTCCTAAAAAACTGCAAGTACAGCAGAAAGGAGAAAAAACAGAGTTCATATTAAAGGAGTCTGCGATTAAAACTTTGTCAGCTGTTTGGGCAGCTGTGCCGTCATGTCCGCCGTGAAGCTGCAGTCGCTTCAGGTGGAACTCAGAGCTTTAATCCAACGTCCAGGAATTTGTGCTCAATCATGAAAAACATCCACATCGCCAAGGCCTCTGGTCTCACTGAGGAGTCAAACGTTTGGACTGAAGGACTGGATGCTCGCCGCCTTCCTGAGGAAAAAAAACAGCAGAAGAAGAGCGCACTCCGTAATCATCCAATCAGAGCAAGGCGTTCCAGAGCGAGCGGACCGGCCCGTCCTCCTGCTTGGCTCTGCGGCGTCTCCACAAGAAATATTTGGAAATTTGGTTTGTCCGTGCTGAAGTCTTGTCTTTCCATATCTGCCTGCCTGATTTATTTTCCTGACAGCGAGTCAACAAATGTTGAGCAACAGGAAATAACTCTGCAGCCGAGTCGCCATGGCACCATGTGATGTGGGTGTCTGGACACACACACACACACACACACACACACAGACTGGACTTTCACGTCACCTCGTCGTGGCGTCTGTCGTCTCTGCGGTCATCACGCCGTCGAGCTCAGACGCAAAATCGTTTACAGAGAACAAACATCAAACATCCAACAGAAGAAAGTTTTCAGACTGGAAAAGGAAAGATTCAAAAAAGAAAAATGTCCTTCAGAGAGGGAGCTCTGCAACGCTGGAGAGTCTTTAACGAGCGTCACACGACAAGAAGGATGCAGAGAAGTTTCCTCGATGCCAGAAAAAGACATGAAGTTGTTGCTGTCAGATGAGTTTTTCTGCTCGGATCTCCTCAATGTTTGACGGATCTGTGAGGAGGAGAAGAAGAAGAGCGAGCTGACGTCAGTGATTCAGATCTTTACTCTGATGGACTGAAACAATCCAAAACTCTCAGATTAATCAATGAGTTCACCTCAAAGAAGAACACAACGTAACATTCAGGGAAACTACGTTTTCCTTTCGTGAACTTCTCAAACTTTCAACCTTTAGTATCAAACAAAGCTTCATTGTCTTCATCGTCTCAACCTTTGAACTGGAAACTGACATCTCCTTCTGTGGAGAGTTAAAGACGACCAAATGAACAAAACTTCTTTTCCAAAGTTCATGAAGGGTTCAGGAGAGGAGAGCCGCTCTGAAATCTGTCTGATTTCCCCTCTGATGATCTTGTTAAAAAAGCTAATTATCTCCTCCGCTTGCAGGGTCAGACGAGGGTCCTCAGAGTGGGATTCAAGCATGTAGACTTTAAAGGAAGCTCGTCAGCCCCTCGTCTGGTTTTATGTGTTTATGTAAAGAAAAGCACTTCGTATCTCAAACAGGCAGCTCTGGAAGTCGCTCAGTCCAGAGTCTGTTTTCAATCCTGCAGCAGCTATAAAGACATCCCAAAACTCCGCTGTTATTCAGCCGTTATTACAATGTCCTGATGTGGTTGTGGCTTCTCTCAGTGAAGCATCCAAACCAGCTAAAAAAAAAAAACTCAACACAAAGAGACTCGACAGAAGCCGGCAGACCTCCGACTCCTCTGAGATCCAGATGACGAAATCAGAGTCTGAATCCTGACGGATGGAAGCCAGGAGAAGGTCACTCGTCGCCTGTTTCTTAAAATATCTGCGTTTGTTCTTGTTGATGGGAATGTGGCTGACGGAGAGGCGACAGCTGCTGCAGCTGTTCTCAGACTGCTCCCACGAGATAAAACCACGTATTAGCTCCTATTTATACCATCTCAGGTTTGATCCACGCAGCATGTGCGGTCGCGATCCTCTCTGCTACCAGTTACCTTAATTTATGGCTGGATTGTTTTCTGGCTTATGCTGTGGACACCGTGGCTGGATTACGCTCAGAGGAAACATTTCTTGGATTAAATGAGGGTGAGGGTTGAGGGTGGAGGTCAGGACGGATGCAGGGCTGTGACACCACAGACCGTCTGTCGTTCGGTTTGGACGATTAAAAAGGTTTTGGTAAAAGTTAAAGATTAATGTTTCGGTTAATGTTAATGGATGGGTTGTGCTTTAAGTGTCTGCAGACTTTTTCTGTATTAAACCAAGAGCACGAGCCTCCTGTGACTAACGAAGAGCTGGGAGTTCCTAAATATGACCAGAAAAAGTGAAAAACTGGAGTTACTAAAAGTGGATACTGAAGCAGACTTTTGAAGACTTGCCAGACACGTTAGCTTCATCATTATGTCAGAACATAACAGAATCTGGGCCACATTCCATTTTCTTTAAAGCTGCTTGCTGTTGAAAATGAGTTTATTAACTAATTTAGGAGGCAGGGTTGTCGTCTGTGTGTCGAGTTAAGACCGCGACCAGTTCCCGACTCCAACAGATTCAAGACTGAGATCCTAAAATCGAACCTTTCTGATCATCAATAACCTCCAACAGAAGGATTAACTCCGTCTTTTAACGATTAAAATGATTTTTAGTAATCAGTGTGCATTAGCTGTCTTTGGCAAAGCAAAAGCAAAAATCCAAATTATGCTTCAGCTGCAAATGATTAGAAACCCTCACAGCAACGTCTCTGCAGAAGCTGACCAGGAGTCAAACCGAACAGGAGCTGCAGTCGATCGCTCGGATGCAACAGGAGACAGAAAGCCTCCAGATCTCCTCCCAAGGAGTTTGTTTCACTCACCGGGTCCGTTATGTGGCTCCTGCCACCGGTCTGTGCAGCGTGGAAACCCTACAGTTTCCTCTTCGGGGTCACCTTCCAGCAGACAGGTGAAGCCCTTCAGCTGCTGCAGCCTCCAAGCCGCCGAGCATCTCTGAAACGTGAAGAGGGTGTGAGGTGAGGAACGCAGTCACAGCAGCAGAAGAAGGTGATCCAGCCGACGTCTCAGGGGACGCTGGAGAGAGCAGCATCCGAAGGGTTAAAGTGAAAAGGGCCGCCAGCACTCCATGAACATCCAGGACGGGTTACTTCTGTGGGTCCTTTAGTTTTCTGCTTGAGGTGATTCAAAACCAGGATTTTAACTCTGCAGACACGACTGAGATCTTTGAAAAGATCGACTGAACTTTGCTTCTTTCTTTGTGAAGACTAATTGTAAAACTGTAATCCTGCTGCTTGCTTGTCCTTTGCTTGTCTGATTGTCCTCAAAAGCTGCGTCCTCTTCCTTCAGGTGATGATTAAAACCCCCAAACCAGGATTCAACTCTTCATCCTCAGCTCCTGAAATAAACTGTCGGCAGGTGTGCAGCTCATCAGCAAAGATGATCAGGTGCTCCACAACCAGGATTAACTCGGATTTACAACATCTGAAATAAATCAGAGTTGAATCAAAATCTCAAAAACCAGATTCACTCAGGCTGAACTTTCTAGTTTCTGGCAGTTTGTCCAGATTTCTAAACTCTTCCTCTTCCTGCACTTGATTAAAGGATGAAACTGTTTGTAATTTGTGGTTGTCTCCAAAATCAGGAATAAGTCAAACGTAACTATAGGACCTTCTTAAATGGACTGAAGAGGGTCTGCAGAGTCCAGGTAGCTGACTGTGTGTCTTCCTGTGGTCTGCGTCCAGATGTCCGGTTTGATCCAAAGGTCCCACAGTCTGAAACCCGGCAGCTGGAGGAGCAGGTCTCAGTCCATAAAGATGCTCTGGGGGATGAACTGGAGGACTTCTCCACCAGGAGACGATCCGGCCGTCAGTCCGAGGATCCCGGCTTTCCTGTAAACCCTGATCCAGGACTGAAGGCGACCCGGCGGCTCCGCAGGCGGCTCTGGTTTCTCCTCACACTGCTGCTGCTGCCTCGCTCCCTCTCCGTCTGACGCTCCTCACTGCCTGGCTGAGCAGAGTGTGTGTGTGTGTGTGTGTGTGTGTGTGTGTGTGTGTGTGTGTGTGTGTGTGTGTGTGTGTGTGTGTGTGTGTGTGTGTGTGTGTGTGTGTCGCGCTCAGGCTTGTTAGTTCAGCCCCATTCCTCTTCCTTGCTCCCTTCAGTCTGCTGCACCTCCGGCTTTTTCCTTTCCTACCAAGTGTGTGTGTGTGCGCGCGTGTGTGTGCGCGTGTGTGCGTGTGTGTGTCTTCAGGGAGAACAGAGGCGGCTCCTCCAGCGTCCCTCCTCTCAAACTGGAGAGACTCCCCATCTCTCCTCCCCTTCACTCTCTCCTCACCCCTCTCTTATACTTACATGCTACTGTACCTCTCTCCCTCTCTCCCCCTCTCGCCCTCCCCCTCTTTGCTCCCCCCGCCCCTCTTCACCCCGTTACCACAGCAGCAGATCTCTGCTAAGGTTCAGTCCCCACATGCAGCTCCACAGAACCTTGCCAAATAAAAGCTCTCCCCCATTTATCTCACTTTCCTTTATTCCTTCTTTCGTTGCTTCCTCCCCCACATCCCCCTCTGCTCCCCCCTTGACTCTCCCTCCTGTGCCATACATGGTAAGGGCTCCAATAAAAACAGCTCAGAGGCCCAGGGCATGTTGGTGATTGCCCTATTTGTAAAAGTGCCAATAAACTTCTGCAGAGGCAGTCGCTGCTGAGGCCACCAATGAGGAAAATGATGCTTTCAGGGGTCAAAATGTAAAATGTGTAAAATGCACTGATGTGTGTGTGTGATGTTAGCTACAATAATTAAAGCAGCATTTAGTGATTTTTGGTCACTAGATGGCAGAAATACTCCACAGCAAGCTGACAGACACACGACTCTGACATATTATCAGCTCACAGAGAAAAACCTCAGTGGAAGCTTCCTGACATTTGTAGTAATGTCTGTGGTTAGTTCACTGTCTGTGGTAACATCCGGACAGGCTGAAGAACTGTGTTGCTATTGTTTATTATTTTAATTGGTCTGTCTGCAGGACAGCAGCCGGTGGAGTCCAGCGTTCTCTCTCTGTTAGCTCTGGTTTGGTCTCCACCTCCTCCTGATAGAAGCGTCTCTTCAGCCAAATGTTCCCTTTGTCTGCCTGCGAGTCAGCGGCCTGATGGGTAAAAGACGGCCGGAGCTCAGAGTCGAACGAGTTTCATTGAAGATTTATCTTTAGTTTTCTGTCTTGTTCTGAGCAACAGTTTAAAAAACTGCGTTTTAACGATACAACAGGATCATTTTCATGTTTGAAGGTGTCATCAGTAAATTTTCGGAGTCTCACCTTGAAAAGCTGAAAACACTTCGCAGCTTTGGACCTTCCTCAGGTGGTCACATGATAACAGGTGAGCACGTGAACTTTGAGTTTTAATGAACTTTCTGTGGGCACATGATGAAGGAGTGTCAGCAGCTTTGACTTCACGTCTAAAGTGAAACCAACATTTTCTTTTTGCGCTCAGTTTTTTAAACAGAGATTGGAGAAAACATCTGTATCTGAGCAGGAAACACACTGAAAAATCTGCATGCAAACAGCAGCTGAAATGTCCTTTTTGCTGATGGTTGCATCAGAGAAACAAAGCGTTTCAGCATCGCGCTCACTATGATGGCTGCTGACTGAAAACCTGATGAATCAGAAACACAAGCTGTCAGAGGATCCAACAGTTTCTTCATTTGGAGGTCGAAGTCAAAGTGAGCCTCAATGTTTTGATAATCCTGCATCTCTGGAAAACTGGGAACATGTTGGATTCAATCGTTGGTTTTGTTTGTTGTTGTTGTTGCTGCTGCTTACAGCCAAACCATGGCGGTTCAGACCAGTCAGCATCCTCTGAGGAACTGCTGACAGGTGTGTTCAGGTGTGATGAGGGGAGTGTAAAGAGGTTAGCATAGCTGCTGCTGAAGCATCAGTTCTATGAGAACTGGAGAGGATTTCTTCAGTCGAAGAAGAGAAAAGAACGATTTTCCCGATGGAGAAGATGTTTTCACTCTTCTTCAGTCTTATAGGGCACATGGTTTGTTGATCTGATTGGTTGAAGTCAGCCAGATGGTTCATCCAATCACCTGCCAAGTATTATTTGGAGGACCAGATGAGTGATGCTCTGCTGGCGCTGTGAACACTGGTTAAACCTCATTGTATGTTTTATGCAGGCTGAATGAGGACAGAAAGACGGACATTAAGCTGGAGACAGGCAGGACCAGCAGCTGCGATCCGAGCAGACGGTCTCTGAATATTCAAACGCTCGGAGCAGAGCGCTTTCTGTCCCCATAATTGCCAATTAAAGCATCTGGTGCGCGGCAGCTCGCCTCTGCAGCGTTTTGGCAGTCGATCAGAGAGCGGCGTTCTCGTTAACTTTATCCACTTATCACAGCCTCCTCGTTAGACGCAGCCAATTATCTGAGGTCGCTCATTTGGGGCAGCAACTTATCTCACAGGTATGTTAATTACTAAAACACATACTCAAAAGTTGCTGGCTTGGCAAATGTGTCCGAGAGTTTCACCTTCATGTTTCCTGAAGTTCAGTTTGAGGTGAATTTGCTCTGCAGAGGAGAAGAAACCAAGAAGTTTGCTGCTTGAACCAGGAGGGACGAGGAATTATTCAGCAGAATACGAGCATTTACATGGGCGGTATTCAAACACACACACGCATGCATGCATGCACGCACACACACACACACACACACACACACACACACACACACACACACACACACACACACACACACACACACACACACGCACACACACACACACACACACACCGTGTTCACCTCAGGCACCTGCCCTTGAAACAGGCTCAAGGCCTCAGTGTGTAATGCATTGTTGTGTTGCAGCTCCTCCTATTGGCTGCTCATGACAATCACAGGAAATGATGGCGAGAAGAGTTGAAGAAAATGATGAAGGGCATGAGTGCTGATTAAGAGGAAGTGTGGTGCAGACTGTCACCTTGTTTTTTTGTTTTTTTTTACATACATGCAGAGTTCATGAGCTCTTTTAAGGGAGAAATACCACAAACAGATATTAGAAACTGAACATTAAGTGTCCATCAGACTGTTGTCCTAGTGCATGCTGGGACTCCAACATGCCTACCTCACATACCTGCAATCACATGATCAGCACTCAGCCAATAACAGTGTGCTGCTAATCACACATCAGCCCTCAAACTGCTCTCAAAGAAGCCAGTGAGCTGGGTGAGATTCAGCTGGATTATTTTAGCCTGCTAGCGGTTAGCATCAGTCATTTCAGACACGTTTGAACAACAGGGCCGAGGATTTATGTTAATGTCCTAACAAACAAAAAAGTCAGGACTGAATTCAAGCAATGCATGCTGGGAAATCTGCAAATCTGCTGATGGTGTTGAATAAAGTTGAGTAAACTCTCAGCAGCACATTCATCAACTCATTACTTCAATACTTGTTGGATACTTGAAAGTTTGAGTTGGATTGACAAGACGAGTAATACTTTTATGTTTCATTCAGCATTACATTCATTCAGCTGTCGATTAAAGATTAGTGGATTCAGATCATTTCCTGTGTGATGCTGAGCTGCAGTGATTCCTCCAGGCTTCATGTGCACACCTGTTGTTACAGTTCCCAGTTCTGACCACTAGAGGTCACAATAAGCCCATGTTCTTCTTCAGCAGCAGAAACTTGAGCCAATGACAGAAAATAATATGTTCAATCATGAACATCAGGGTTTAATGTGTGTGAAAGAGGAACTTTATTCTGCATATTTATTAGTTTGGAGGTTAGTTCACATTTAAAAACAGCCAGTTTTCACATTAATGAGGAGAAAAAGTGAAATGAATCCATGGAAACAAAAACGGACGTTTGAGGCTCCTTCACTGTGTCCTCTGAACTCGAGGAGGAAGAGACGTTTAACGTGGTGTTCAAAAGAAGAACTTATTAAACAGACTGAAGTTTGTGTGTTTCTGTACGTCTGCACAGTTTTCAGCAGCTGCTGGAGGAGCAGATTTGAAACTGAGGAAGCCTTTTCTGTGCAAATATCAGATAAAAATGGTTAGTTTTTGTGATTTTCTGCATGTGGACTTCACATATGTCTGTTAAACGTTTAGGCATAGACAGCGTCTGTCTCTACTGTTAAACAGTAAATTCATTCTAAACGTACGAGCAGAGATCCTGATTAAACACTGCTGCTAATTCTAATTCACACAAAAAAAAAAAAAAACAGGAAACATTAACGTTGTTTGTTTTTCCAGACGATGACCCGCCTCTGCCTGTCTCCGATTGGGCTTCAGTGGTCTTCCTGCTCTATGATTGGCTCATCAAGCTGCTGTTCTGCATTCCAGCTCCTGTTGGAGGAACAACAGCAAGACTCAGTTACATTAAATCTGTCCTGTCAGTCATTCTGTGGTTATGGACTGGAGACACCCTGTGTCAGAGAAACTTCAAAATAAAAGCACCAGACACTGGCCTCTATGCATATCTACACACACAGTAGGGACAAAAGTATGTGGACAGCGGAACATTACAGCCTCATATGACTGTGGTTCAGTCTTTCCAGCAGATGTTGAACCAGCTGCAGGGACCTGATCCTCAGCATCAGCACCGATGCATCAGCACTGATGCTGAGGTCTGGCTCACAGTCTGTGTTCCAGTTCATCCCACAGATGTTGGCCTGGTTTGAGGTCAGGGCTCTGTGCAGGCCAGTGAGGTTCTGTTGCAGCAAACTGGGAAAAGAATTTGTTAATGGAGCTGCTTTTTGCACCTTGTTGAAGGAAAGAGATGAAAGCACCAACACTGATGTCTAAAACATCACCATATGCTGACGATGAACCCTTTACACTTAAAGATCCCTTGACCTTTCATTCCTTCCCTCCAGAGGACGAACCCTACTTTTACACAGTAGTGTACACACTTTACACCACACTTTTAGCTCTACATCTGGTAAGTTGTACTTTTTGAAAACTCCCTTCAGGATGAAGATGTTCAGGAACTGTTCAGTGTTTACGTGCAGAGAAAACAGCAACGACAGTTTGTGACGTTCTCTCTTCTGTTTACAAGAAGCCATTTTGTGCAATGGTGGATGTGGTCAAAGTAACGTTGGTGCTAACTGTGCTAGCAGGACTTTTCACGTGTTTTTCACATAAAGGTACATTAACTTTTACACTTCTGTTGAGGAACTGAGGAGTCAGTTGTGCTGTGGAGGTTTTGGATGAGACTCGGTTGCAAATTTATGAACCCTGCTATGGCGAAGGTGGGTCATGTCTTCTCTAGTTGCAGGAAGTCTACTGGTGTCTCTGATTGACTAATATGGCATTAGGGTGAGGGGTTTATCACCACCTGTTGGTTTGGCAGCTCAGTTGTGCTTTTTGTGCTTGGACAGGATTTGTTTTGTTTTATTAAGTACGCGTGGACTCAGTGTAAGAATAAATGATCTTCATGCTGGTTGTTCATACTGTGGTTGTAACGAACACTGCAGCCTCTGGGGAGTGCTAGCTGCACCAAAATGGTCCAAATGGTCCAATCAGCTGCTAACGAGGATCCAAATGAACAAAGTTTGGACAAAGGTCACCTCTGCCCTTTGAGGAAGTGGACGTCCAGTCAATGAGGAAGGATTTATTGGTTCAGCACATGAGTCTGCTGAATGGCTGCAGAGGCACCGACACAAAGAGCCGCCGGTGGAGAATAGATCCACAGACATCAGCTCAGGCCGACAGACATGAGGCAAGCATTTTTGTCTTTGATGGCGACGGCTGCTGCCGCTTGCCACATAATCCACAACACAAACAGAACTGCTGGGAAATCAACTCTCACACAACACTGGGTGAGAGAGATTAACTCACTGTGGACGGCCTGAAGCTCTCTCTCCTGTCTGATGAGCTGTCAGTACAGTTCAGGTCCTGAAAGAGAGACTTTGTGTGGTTTGGAAACATCTACAAAGCTTCTCACATAAAGTTTAAGGCATTTAGCGGATACGTCTCAAACAATGCTTTTCTCAACATCTTGCTTTCAGACACGTGAACATTGTTTTTCCTTGTGTCAATGAACTAGACTCAAACTGGCAGAATTAAGGTTTCGTTTGACTTTGAGCTGTTTTCAGGTCAATTTGTCTGTTTTCAGGTCAACTACCTTATGGATGGCTACCAACAGTATGCTAACATGCTTCCAATGACAGTGCTGACACGGTGATGGTTAGCGGGTATGATGTTTACCATATTTGGCATCTTAGTTAAACGTTTGCTCATCAGCACTAAACAAACCGCACGAAAAGTCAGAGGATGAACTGAACACAACTGAACTGAACACTGTAACACAAACACAAAGCAGTGGAGACGGACCCAGCGATACGTAACATACAGACCAGGAGCACTCAAGCACAGCAGACGTGGAACAGTCTGAAAGGAGCTTTTATTTCAGCCTCTCCTCAGCCACCAGATGTGCTCACATGTACAGAAGTCACAGTGTGAAAACCTCAAACAAACACATAACAGCACTGATCGTAGACGACACACAAAGAACGATCTGATCTGACGCCTCTGCAGATAACTTTGCTTATGTTTCAGCACAAAAACTACATAGTTAAGAAAAAGATTGTGGTGTGTTGTTCGGACACTGAGAGGCTGAAGAGGTTTCATTTCAGAAACAAGCACATCCTCAAACAACAGCAGAATCAGGTTCGATGCTTTTGTCTACTGTTGAAGCTGAATTGTTGAATTATTCCTATTGTCTATGGAACAATAAAATAACAAGTTATTCTCATTATGAGGAACAAAGTCCACAGTCTTTGGTGAGATTTCTAAACATCCTCCGAAAAGCAACATGGAAAGTTTTAATATTTAAATCTTTGAAGCTGCTTTTACTTTAATTTAGTGACAGATTTTCCTGTCAGTCGACTCCTTGCCTCATTGTTTGATAACTGCTGGTCGCTCTACCAGTGTTCCCTTAGAGTTTTACCCGTCATGTTGGCTCTCCTTACTCGACAATCTCGTCCTCCTCGTCCTCAAAGTTCTCGTCGCCGTCATTGGCGGTGGCCTCCTGGTACTGCTGGTACTCGGACACCAGGTCGTTCATGTTGCTCTCCGCCTCCGTGAACTCCATCTCGTCCATGCCCTCGCCCGTGAACCAGTGCAGGAAAGCCTTTCGGCGGAACATGGCCGAGAACTGCTCCGAGATCCGCTTGAACAGCTCCTGGATGGCCGTGCTGTTGCCGATGAAGGTGGCGGCCATCTTGAGCCCTCTGGGAGCGATGTCGCAGACGGCCACCTTGACGTTGTTGGGGATCCACTCCACGAAGTAGCTGCTGTTCTTGTTCTGGACATTGAGCATCTGCTCATCGACCTCCTTCATGGACATGGGCCCACGGAAGACGGTGGCGACAGTCAGGTATCGTCCGTGGCGAGGGTCGCAGGCTGCCATCATGTTTCTGGCATCGAACATCTGCTGGGTGAGCTCGGGAACGGTGAGCGCTCGGTACTGCTGGCTTCCCCGAGCTGTCAGAGGAGCAAATCCCGGCATGAAGAAGTGGAGTCTGGGGAAAGGCACCATGTTGACCGCCAGCTTGCGAAGGTCTGCGTTGAGCTGCCCAGGGAAACGGAGAGAGGTCGTCACACCGCTCATGGTGGCCGACACCAGGTGGTTGAGGTCGCCGTAGGTGGGCGTCGTGAGTTTGAGAGTGCGGAAGCAGATGTCGTAAAGGGCCTCATTGTCGATGCAGTAGGTCTCGTCTGTGTTTTCAACCAGCTGGTGGACGGACAGGGTGGCGTTGTAAGGCTCCACCACGGTGTCTGAAACCTGGAAGGATCGACAGATAATCCTGAGATAAGATCCTCAAATGATCTAACTGAGGCACAGCACAGCACCTCTGAGGATCACATACACAGAGATGTAAACAGAGGTTAATGTGTTCATTAGTTTGTCCTTGGCATTTGGAAAGCAGTCATGTGTATGGCTGTGCTGGTCTTCATGGACCAAAGGAAAAGGTTTCGCGGTTCTTGGAGAAGGATTTCAGTGGAAGAGAAGGATCGAAAAAATAGAGATAGATAGACAGATAGAAAGACAAAAACTACAACATCATTATTTGACACATTCTTCCCATCTAGCCCTTCATCCCTCAGTGTTAAACCCAGCTCTGGTTTGCCCCCCTCCCCAATACCTTTGGTGAAGGCATGACGCTGAAGGTGTTCATGATCCGATCGGGGTACTCCTCCCGGATCTTGCTGATCAGCAGGGTTCCCATGCCTGAGCCGGTGCCCCCTCCCAGAGAGTGAGTCAGCTGGAAACCCTGCAGTGATGAGAAAAATGACGGTCATGTAGATGGAGGTCAGGCTGTTCTCAGATGTTTATGTTTTGTGTTCATGTTTTGTGTATTATAAGTTCACCCCCAACACTATCTGACATGAGCACCGTCACTGCATCCTGCCCAAGATGATTGTGATTGGTTTATAGAAATACAAACAAGAAAGAGTGCATTTTTCTCCTTTACCACTGTGATAATGGCTGCAGCCAACACTTTCACCAGCAATGACAGAGCGCTGTGGAGATCAGCCAAATCTGCCAGCTGTCAGTATTTGTGATACTACAGGTTTTGGTCTGACCAAAATAGTGTTGAAGTTTTAGGTGCAGGAAAACTACAATAAGTAAAAGCAAAGTCTTTTGAGGAGCTGGTAGAATAATAATTAATGATAGGACAAGTTTTGGACACCGATACCCAATTGCTGGTGACACTAGATGAAAAGTCAGAGGATCACCAGCAAAAGTCAGCAGGTCTCATCTTCAGGGAACAATGAAAAACAAAATCTGATGTCAACCCATTGAACAGGTAACGACTGACTGATGCACTGAGCATTGAAAACTCAGGACTTAACTCTCTTAACTCTTAACTCCTCTCTGACAAATTTCCCAAAATAATTGCAGTTGATCATGGACTAATTAGCGGGAGACCCGGAGCCTTTAGGGTCCAGCTGGTCATTCATCCTAGAGGAAAATATTCAAGGAGATTATGATACCAATAAATACTCGTGCATAAAAGAAGAAAGGGGTACTTTAGCTCCGCCTACTGTGGTTTAACCCAACCAATGAGATTACTGAAAGTCATCCTAACCTGGAGACAGTCACAGTGCTCACACTCCTTCCTCACTATGTCCAGGACCGAGTCCACGAGCTCCGCCCCCTCCGTGTAGTGACCTTTGGCCCAGTTGTTCCCCGCACCTGTCTGACCTGCAGACAACCAATCAGCGCAGAGAAAGCCCATCTGTGAAATGTGAAACCATCACCACAGCAGATGGGAATGTGCGTGCAAACACACACATGCCTGGCGACCCATTTCTCAGAGGACGGAGAGGATTTGATTTCATGTGTGTGTGTGCGTCTAAGCGCGACACACACACATCTACAGCCTCCCTGCTTCTTCTCCCACCGAGACATCAGTTTATAAAACAAACGCTGGAGTCCTTTCAGTCTGTTTACTGAACATGTTTAATGCTGGAAAGTCTCACTGCTGCTCCAGTTCTGCCCTCTGTAACCACATCACCTGTGATCGTGACGAACCCACACGATGAATCAGCTCGCTTTTTAGTCTCTTCAGCTGCTGGTTTGGGTTTTGTTGCAGGGTTAGGGTTAGGGTTAGGGTCAGCAGCAGCAGACACAGTTAGCTGGTGAACACAGAGCAGCATTTAGCAGCTAAAGAGCAGATACTTCCCTCAGGAGCTGGAGGAGACCAAAAACAGAGCTAAAAGAGAGAGAAGACTGGATACCAACATGACTCCAGTGGATGGAGGACATATTTTCATCTGTCTGCTGGATGTAGGCAGCTATGTGCTAACATGTTAGCCACAATGACCTTAAACCTTATAATATGTCAACATTTTATTTCATCTTTCATTAATGACAACTGCCTTTCAAAGTTGATTAAAGAAGGCGAGTCTTTATCTCGTCCAGGTGTCTGTCAAATGGAGTCCAGCTGCAGGTCATCAGTCTTTACTCGAGTAAATGCAACAAGTCTTAACAATTAACAGCCTTGTAAACTGCACAGAAGGCCCAAAACTGAATCAACCCACGAATGAATGCTACGAATAAAAGCAGGGGATTGTTACCGAAGATGAAGTTGTCTGGTCTGAAGAGTTGTCCGAAGGCACCTGAGCGGACGCTGTCCATGGTTCCTGGTTCCAGGTCGACCAGCACGGCCCGGGGGACGTATTTATGCGCTGCACAGAGAAGAGTCGTTGCCTTCAGTAAGTTGCTGCTGCTCACTCAGGAAGCAGCTGTTCTTATTTAGTGTCTTTGTTTCTATGAAAATCCACATAAATTTTGAAATCGGAAATGTCCCACACTGGTTATTGACACTAGAGGTCACTGTTTGCAAACTGCAGTGGCTGATGTAAAAACCTGTGACCGGAGGTTTCGACGCTTCATATTAATAATAATCTTTATTTGTGGAGCACTTTTCAAAACCTGAGTTACAAAGTGCTTCACACAAGGTAGAAACTTCAAATCCACAAATTAAAAAAGGCCAATCAGAGTGCTTAAAGGGACTCTTACAGGTACGTGTCATACTTACAGGAAGCCTCATTGTAGTAGACGTTGACTCTGTCCAGCTGGAGAGACGAGTCGCCCACGTAGCTCCCCGCCGGGTCGATGCCGTGCTCGTCGCTGATCACTTCCCAGAACTGACCAGCAGCAGCAAAAGAGAAGAAGAACAAAACGTCTGTCAGGTGACTCGGGGACTTCCTGCCTGTGTGGTGCGTTCACTGACACACTGCTCATGGTCTGACAGCTTAATATGAGCTGAACACGCTGTCATAAATCCTCCTGCTGAGATCCGGGAGTCCAGCTGCCGGATGAGACCCGGTCAGTGTGTCCACAGGTGAGGCTGCAGGGTCAACATCGCAAACTCGTCTGTGGACGCTGAAATAAGTGTCCTGCTGACTGTGTTGTCTCTTCATAAAGGACACCTGCTGCAGATCTTTTCTACCCTGTCAAAGAGGCTTTTCGTGGAGTTTCCCTTCACTGCCTCTGAGTCTGCGGACAGCGAGCGTCACGCTCAGCCCTCTGAGGAAACCTTCAGGTTTTCAGCTGCACACTAAATAAAACTGACTCGATGTGTTCGTTGATGTTTTTGTGATTTGGGTGAAGTGACCCTTTAACTTAAACACGCACGGTTTGTTCTGTGCTGCAGACATTAAACATACTGACTCTGAGCTGTTTTCAGGTCAGTTTGTGTCAGAACCTTTTCTCATTCTGTCGGTTTCACCTCCGTCAGTGACTCTATGGACCTCTAACAGGCAAAGAACCACGCGCACCCTGACCTGGAGAACAGCAGCAGAGATCTGGCTCAGCTGACCCGAAAGAAAACCCGGTCTCTACCTTGGTTCCGATCTGGTTCCCGCACTGTCCCGCCTGGATGTGAACGATTTCTCTCATCTTTCTGTCCCTCTTTGAGTCTCCGCTGGTCTCTGCTGGTTCCTGATGGTCTCTGTTGGTTCCTGCTGGTCTCTGCTGGGTCGGTCGCTCCTCCGCAGTCGGTGTGCGTCTGGTCAGCAGGAGCGCGCGGCCGGCTTCATCTCCTCCTCCTCCTCCTCTCACGCGCGTTCACGCGACCACGCCCTGAGGGGCTACCATAGGTCCGGTCTGTCCCACCCAGCATGAAGTACTCTGTCCCACGCAAAGACTACCGCTGCTGCACCTGCTACCTGTCCTGCCCCACGTCTTCGCTCCTGCTCGTGTGTCTGATGACTTCACACCTTCAGTTTGTTGAAGCTCAGTGAAGGAACTTTAAAGTACCTGCAGGTACATCGAGTATTTAAACTTCAGTACCACCAGTTTACACATTAATGCGTATTTACAACTTTAAAGTTTCAATGCATATTTTCTACTTGTTTTTCTACCATTATGCTAAAAACACATTCAGTTTCTGAAGATCAGTATTCCGTTTTTTTATATAACTTTTCTAAACTATTTCCACTTTTTGTTCTGATAGTTTGTGTAACATGTGAAATCCTTTTGATAATTTCAAACAACAGCGTCAATTCAACTTTATTTATCTCTGAGAAAATACAACTCGTTTCTCACTTCTCATCCCAAAAAACATCGTTTCCATCATGGTGAATTGTTCCAGCAGCGCCGCACACACGTGAGCGGACATTAATCCTCAGAGCAGCAAAGAGAGAAGAACAAAGCATGAAATGAGTTCAGATCAGAGCTGCGGGGGGAGTATGACGCAGCAGCTTCTCACAAAATGTAAATGAATGAATTCATCCTTGAATTCAGCCCAACACCACAAAGGGTGGATGATTAAGACGTTTCCATCATTTCCCATTTAATCGCTAATGAACGAAGTGAACACTGAGGGGAGCCTGGAGTCCTCCCCACCAACAACACCTCCTTCTTAAAGATGCTTCAGATATTGTGCATGCAGTTTAACTAGTGGGCCATCGTAAATACTGCACTTCAATAAAAGATGTCAGCGCTTCCTTCCCTGCTGCAGAATCACTGACTGTGCAGAGGCAGCACACCTGCAGGATCCTCTGCGGAGGCGAGCGCGTGCCGCACATTCCCACAGGTGATGAAGCGTCGGTCAGCTGCTGCTGTTGAGGGCGCCGGGGGGGTCAGTTTACACAGCAGAGCCGTAAAACCGGAGCTCCTCAGACACTGGACGAGCCACAAACCATTTATTTATTTATTCATTTATTTGATTTACGCTTTTTATTGATTTTTTTTTTTAATTGAATTTACAGCTTTGAGCATTAAATCTAAATCCTCACAGCTCAGACAAGAAAGATAAAACATCCAGAAGACAACACACACACACACACACACACACACACACACACACACACACACACACGGTTAAAACCTGCTCAGTGGACAAAAGATAAAACAACATGAGGAAGGTGATCTGATTCTTTCTCACGCATGCACGCGCGCGCGCACACACACAGATGGACTGAATCATCGGTTCACTGGAGGCACGTGCACGCGCCCGCGCACTAGCAGTCGTCGTCTCCGCAGAGCTGCAGTAATGATGAAGAGGTGTGGAGCAGCAGCTGAGCGGTCAGTCTGGTCAGACAGGTGAGGCAGCACAGCAGCGAGCTGACAGAGGACACACACACACACACACCATCAGAGCACAAGGTCTACCTGTCCTCCAGCGCCACCAACAGGTCAAAGGTTCCACTAGACAACAGGTCAGAGGGCAGATGTAGAAGGATGGTAAGGTGGCATAATTGACTACAAACATCTCACTTGAATACAGCTCTGAAGTAAATGTACTTAGTTACATTCACTGTGTGTGTGTGTGTGTGTGTGCGCGTGTGTGTGTGTGTGTGTGTGTGTGTGTGTGTGTGTGTGTGTGTGTGTGTGTGTGTGTTGCAGGTCACCAGCAGAGGTCCACTCACTGGAGGACATGTTTCATCCTGGACCATCTGAAGTCGTAGGACAGCACGTACACCTCGTACAGGGTGGCCTTGATGGCGAAGCAGCACAGGAAGTCCTGCGGGTGCAGCTTGTAGAGGTCAAAGGTCAATTCAGCAATCCCATTCCTCTTTGACTGACGGGGGCCCCGGAGGACCTGAAAGATGCAGGAAACAGAACCTGACGAGGTGACGCTGTAGAGACCTGCCATAAAATGTGGATCATCTGAGTCCAGGGATCCACTGATCTGATCCAGACTGATGGAGACCTTCAGCTGGACTCCTCACCAGAGGAAGAACCGTTATGCTGACGGACTTCATTCAAATGTGCTTCTGATTTATCCTGCATGGCCTCTCCAGACATGCACAGGAGAGTGTGCAGCAGTCAAATGTGAACATACCGCCCTCTTGTGGAAGAACTGCAGAAAGCAGCAGTTCAGGGTTTACTTCAACATGAAATCCAGCAGCTGGGTCTCAGAGAGGGGACGCTGTGAAGGAGGAAGCACCTGAAACAACTGACCATCAGCTCAGACGGACTGTCACAGCCTCAAAATGGTCAAAGATCAGCTGAGGTGTCTGAAAGGCGTCTGAAAGACGGTCCAGCACCACCAGTTTGATTCAGTTCCCAGTTTGAGTCTGACCTCTGCTGGCCGGCTGTTTCCAGGCCTGATGCTCACCCTGTTCTGCGTCCACATCTCTCCCTTCTCCAGCACCATCAGAGCTGTGTCACCGGGCAGAGACTGGAAGAACTCCTCTGAGTCCACCACAGTCCCGTCCTCCTCCAGGACCAGGATCAGGAAGTGACAGGACAGCACGAACACCCTCGCTGCCTGGACCGCACAGAAGCAAACCGAGTTCAGAGTCCTGCAGCAGCTCAAAAACCACACGTGGACCTGAGGAGAGGAAAGTTATCATCACATTCAGCCTCACCTGCTCCAGCAGCTCGTCCAGAGACGACGCCTCCAGACCCCGCCGCCGCCTCCGGCTGCCAGTGCACACCTTAAAGCTGCGAGGCCGAGCCGAGGCCAGGATCTGCTCAGAGATGCTGGACTGGACCGACGTTACCGACCTGCCAGATTATTCAGAGATCAGATGACGATGAACAGGTAACTTCTTCCCTCCAGTGCTTCCATTTTCCACTTCATCCTTAAACTGGTCTACATGTGTCTGACAGGTGGAGTCAGGGCAGGTTCAGGTTCTTCATGTGACCCACAGATCCAGATCAAACAGCCCAGCAGAGACCAGCAGTTCAGATCAGCTCCACAATGAACTGACACATTAAAACACGACATCTCGAGACAACAGGAACGCACCTTTATGTTCCTTCATTCTTTGACAAAGATCATTGATGGAGGTCCGTTACTAAACACTTGTAAGGATGTATATTCACATGGTACCACTACTTGACACTGAAACAGCATGTGTCACTTCTTTGAAGCGTCGCCTGCTCGCTGCTCGTTACACAGAGCAATCAGACACGCCACCACGTGTCAGCAGGCTTTATTTTCCTGCTGTGGATTTCACTGGAGCTGTGCATGCATGTGCACGGAGCTACGAGCTCCTCACACCTTATGTCCTCTGCTACACCTGCAGGACTCTTCCATCAGTACTGTGCACATGTGTTCATCAACCTTCCACCTGCAGGAGGAAAATAGTTCCTCTGTGGGCGTCGGGTTGATCGTGCAGATGGAGCACATTAATGCACAGCGACTGTGTGTTTGTAAAAGCTTTTAAAAGAAAGTGAGAACAGACTTTGAGTGACAGAACCTGTCATGAAATGAGAAAGATGCAGTCAGTGAACGCATCGTGTGTCCACACAGATTCAAGTTACCTCAGCTGAGTCTACATCGACGTGAGCTCAGTGCTGAGCTGTGAAAGGAGTCCTGTTCGCTCACCTCAGCAGAGTTTTAACGTGTTTCACTCCCGACTGGACAAACTTCATGATTTCAATCAGACGATGAACTGCAGAGCAGCTGCTGCTGTTCAGGCTGCAGCTCCAGAGGCTGATCACCTGCTGTTGCACCTGCACACAGCCGCTCTTTATTAACACCGACGGCCTGGGATTGGCTGCCGATCAGGGCCGAGAGCCAATAGAACGCAGAGCTGCCTCAGCTGGCTGAACTAGTCTAATCATGGAGTCTGACAAAAAACAGCTTCATGCAGTCAAAGTACTGTTGGCTAGTTTAGTCCAGTGGGACCCAATGTGAGGGTCGGGCCCCTCCAAAGGGTCACCAGCTCAGTCTGAGGGGTCGTCAGATGATTGATGGGAAGAAGAAGAAACAAAGTTCGGACACACAGACCTGTTTTCAGCTTCTGGACTTTTCTCTGGTTTTGTTCTTTTTATGGCAGATTAAATAATTTCACCTGTTTGAGCCTCAAACAATTTTTAATGAAACCTTGTGAGAAGTTTAGAGAAGAAATCAGCGGCTGGTTTAACTGCTAACAACTCGCAGAGTGAAACAGCTGAAACATGACATGCAGCCACAGCTGGAAGAGTCTCAAACTGGTTGAACTGGTTTCATCTTATTTGGATTTTAGAAGCTAATCATGTTTTTTATTGTTGATGCACAAATTGTATTCTGAAAAGTCACTGCAGTAACGAAAGCTGTAATGTAGTGGAGTAAAACTGCAATATTTGCCTCTGTGGAGTACTTTCAAATATAAACTGGAAGTACTCGTATAAAGTATTTAAAGACTTCTTCGCTCGGCTGGCTTTCATTATCAGATACACTACAGGCTCAAAAAGGAGCCGCAGCATTGTTATTATTATTATTTTTATTATTGTTGTTGTTGTTGTTCTCCTGACTGGTCGTGTTCATATGTCGGAACGTTTGACAGACGGCTGCTGTTTCCGCGGGATCTTGAACACGGAAGGACAGACAAGCATATCCCGCCTGAAGCCAAAGCGGAGGAGCAGCCGGGCAGAGCTGAGCTTTGTGTCCGTGTTCAGGATGAAGTTTCGGGGGAAAATCATCGACGTCGCTTGTCTCAATCATTTCACTCGTGAGTCGCTTTGTTGTTTTCGGGCTGACAGAGAAACCCGCTGCTCTCAGGCGATGCTAACCTGCTAGCTTCATCCGAAAGTCGCATCTCTCTGCGGTAAAATAAGATAAAATCCCGCCACGTTTCATGCAGAATGAGACCGTTTCTGTGAGTCTGCCCGTTTTGTGAAGTGTTGGGGACAGTTTTCAGTTCGGCTTTCAACAGGTGCTGAAATAGTTATTGTTAGTTATTGAACAAAAGGGTGAATTCATCCTGAGAGCACCCATTAGCGACAGCCGGATAGCTGCTGTCAGTTTCACAGGCTGAAGTTACGTCTGTGCTGGTCAGTAACTGCGCTCTTCCTCTTCCTCTTCCTCTTCCTCGCCAGGAGTCGTCACCACCATCTCAAAGCTGACGAAGATGTGCGTCCTGCGATTGACTCCAGACAACCTGTTCTTCGTCCTGTCCGGTAAAGTGGCCAACGGAGGGGTCAGCATGTGGTGTGAGCTGTCACAGGTGAGAGGTCCAGGACGGGGGCAGAACGGGGACAGACGGGGACAGACGGGGACGAGTGGACAAAGAAACACAACCCATTCACAGCTGGTATTAAAAAGGGCTAATAATGAACGATCCAGTTTTAGTTTCACCTGATGGTTGAAACGCGCTCCAGCATCCTCGCTGAGATCAGGTCTCTGTCCTCCAGACCAGAACCTGCTGTGAGTCTTTGAGACGCTCTGTTAACTTTGTGTGTGACGTCTCAGCAGCATGTTTGACGTTTAAACTGCTCTCATCAGCGCTGAGTCGAGGATTGTAGTGAAAGAAGCATCAGCTCCGTCAGTTTGGGCTCGGCTCTTCGTCGTCACGGCTGTTTTTTGTGATTGCGGTGAAGCTGATCCTGTCGGTGTGTCCTTCCTCCCTGCAGGCTAACTTCTTCGATGAGTATCAGATGGAGGGCGTGTCCTCTGAGGACAATGAGATTTGTCTGGAGGTGACTCCAGAGAACCTGTCCAGAGCCCTGAAGACAGTCCAGAACGCCAAGGCCGTCAAAGTCAAACTGACCAAGAAGCACTGCCCCTGCCTCACCGTCGCCGCCGAGCTGGTGAGACTGAGAAATGACTCTTCTGTAGCCACGCTGTTACTGAGGACGTGACAGGAAGTCGAGGACAGTTTGTGTCCACCTGTGACGACCTGAGGGAAACAGGCTGACCTGCAGCATCAACAGGCCTCACATTTCTGCTCCTAATTGATCAGTGTGATGCTTCTTTATGATGTCCTCTGTCCGTCCTGTCCAGCCCAGCCTGTCCAGCACCGGTCGAGTCGTCACTCACGACGTCCCAGTTGACGTCATCCCCCGTCGACTGTGGCACGAGTTCAAAGAGCCGAACATGCCGGACTTCGACGTAAGTGACAACGCTGAAGTGCAAATACTGACCCGACCAGAGCAGACATGGTCCATGGTGAGAGCAGTCTGTCCTTACAGGTCAGCGTCTACCTGCCTCCTCTGAAGACCATGAAGAGCGTCGTGGACAGAATGAAGAACCTCTCCAACTTCCTGGTAGGATCACGTTCCTCCAAACGTCGCTCACGTTCATGTTTGGTTTCATTTTTCTTTACATTTAAAGAAACATATTAAAATCATCTTACGTGTGTGTGCGTGTGTGTGCGTGTGTGTGTGTGTGTGTGTGCGCGTGTGTGTGTGTGTGTGTGTGTGTGTGTGTGTGTGTGTGTGTCTGTCTGTCTGTCAGGTGATAGAGGCCAACCTGAACGGAGAGATGAACCTGAAGATCGAGACAGACCTGGTTTCGGTCACCACTCACTTCAGAGACCTGGGAAACCCTCCGTGGGGTAAAGCCTGCTCAGCCTGTTGTTAGCAGCAGCTAGCAGTTAGCACGGCTCTGTGGATGCTAACGTCAGTCTCAGTCTGACCTGGACTAAGTTGTCCACGCTGCCCAGACGATGTATTTTGGGGACATGAGGGACATTTTTGTATTTTGTAGATTATTTGAATTTCTAACCAGATTTCTGCAAAAGTAAAAGCAAACCCTAACATGCTAATATGCTACTTTAAGATGCTAATGGTGAACTTAAAGCTGCTAAACATCGTTAGCATTTAGTTCAAAGCACCGCGGAGCTGCTAGCATGGCAGCCGATTCTTAATATATTTCTTATTTTCTTCATTTGAGGAGGCTTTATATGCTTTTATTCTCCTACTTCCTGAGCTTCAATATTTAGCTTTTTTCACGTTATTTTTGGGGCATTTTTGCCTTCATGGCGTCGGGCTGAGGAGCAGACAGGAAGTGGAGGAAGAGCGATGCGGGGATGTCTCAGCTGTGTCGTCCTCACTGTTCAGTTCCTCGTGTTGTGTCTGGATCCCTCAGTCTGAGGACCACATACAGAGGCTTCACTGAAGTGAACGTGGACTTCCTCCTGTCCCTCCAGGTGATGACACCTCCCAGGGTGGTGGTCTGTCTCAGGGCAGGGACCCAGAGGCCATGGTCCAGGCCAGGGTGGACATCAGGAAGCTTCAGCAGTTCCTCATGGGACAGCAGGTCAACCCCAGCAAGGCCATGTGCAGTGAGTCAAACTGGATGCGATGGGACGTTTTTATCTTGTGTCCCAGTTACGGTGGACCAGTGGACATGTCTTTCTCACGTCATGTCTTTGTTCTGGTGGTGTTTAAAGGACAACTGTGGCAGCTGCAGCAGTGATTTTGTGCTGTTGTCCTCTCTTCAGCAGAGGGTTTGACATGGTCCTCTTGTCCCCTCAGATATCGTCCATGAGAGGGTCGTCCACCTGATCCTGCTGCACGAGGACGTGTCGCTGCAGTACTTCATCCCCGCCGTGGCGTAGACGCTCTGCAGACTACACAGGTTTTTTCTGCTCAGTTTGGGAAAACGAGAACTTTTTGCTCCGCGGCAAAGATTCGTCTTTCAGGTGGAACGCGAGGCGAAACCCACGATGTGTGGGAGCCTGTCCTACATTCCAGTGAGACTGAGGACAAGCTGTCCTCACAGTGGACCTCGGGAGCACCTGACACGCTGACCTGCGGTCGTGGTAAGGACACGCTGGTCAGTGTTCATTGATGGAGGAGGACGTGAAGAAAGTGTCACCTGGTGAAGTTTGATAAGATTGTTTCGTGTTTCACATTAAAGTTTTTGAACTGAACTTCGTTTTGTTTCGTTCTTTGTTTCACCTTCACTCAACACAATGGAAGTGAGCTGAACTTCACTTTTATCTGTGGTGCTTAAAAAGCCTCGGAGGAACTGGTCCCAGTGGGAGCTGCTGGTGACGTCTGTCCACGCTCATCTGGCTCTGCTGGCGTCAGTTTAGACCCGTCATCTGGGTGAAGTGTCGCTTTAATCCGGCGGTGTAAAGCCTGACGTGTGTGTCAGAGCTGGACACGTGCAGCGATGAGGGCTGCGTTCCATTTAGCTGCTTCAGCGTCAGGATGCTGTTGGTGTTGGTTCTGGTTCGCTGTCCTGTCGCATGTGGAACCGGATCAGGTGTGAAGCCTTTGTTTAGTTCACAGAGCCCCACACAGGTAGCAGGACAGGTAACGTCTGCTGTGCTGCGTCCACGTTATGAGGGTCTCAGTCGCTCTTCATCAGTGATGATGAACACTGCCCTCAAAGACGCCTTTGGGGGTAAACTCAGCGTCAGGATTAAGCGTGCCTCCACCTGTGGCTCCACCTCTTTAAAGACGGTAAGAGCTTTGTGTTTCTAGTCATCCTCTGTGCATCTGTTAAAGTCAGCTTAACCTTCATCATCATCATCATGACATGTCTGCTGATGCTGTACTTGAAATTTGCCTGTTTGATGCCTTTATTTTTTTAACTTGTGCAGACAGATTGAGATTTCATTTCTCTGGGGCTGAGGTGGCTCTGGCACAGTTCTGGGTTATCTGGCTCACATGTGGCCCAGCTGTGGCCTCCAGAGTCTGGTTCTGGCACTTTTTGTGATGAAAATGTAGAAAAAACAAAATATACAAAGATTGAGTTTTTCCTGGTCTGAGGTCAGTCAGCAGCTGTCTGATGATCGCGTCGCTGTTGATGACACTCTGATCGATGACCACGGCACAGCTGGTTTTCAACAAGAACTCCATGAAACGACAGCCGAACAGGAAGTCTGGACCTCCTTCCTGCTGGAATCACAACAACACAACAACAACAACAGAAATGTCTTCAGAGCCGCGAGGTGACGGATACTTCCTGCTTTGTAAGAGACTTAATTCCATGTGGAAGCTGGAGACCGAGGAGGACTTCAGAGAACCATCAGAGCTGGATCTGAGAGACCTTGACGAGGAGCAGACGGACCGGCCTGCCAGCCAATCAGCTCTTTGGTAGATCTTATTGAATATTATCTGTTTTAGCTGCTGAACATCTGGAATCTCAACAAGAAATTCTCAAATCAAAAAGTTCATTTGTAACTTCAACTAAACATTATTTCATCATTTAAACACTGAAGCATCAACACGTTGACAAAAAGCCTTTAAATTCACACACACACACACACACACACACACACACACACACACACACACACACCCACAGACTCAACTGAATTGCTGTCAATAAAACAGGGAGGAGCAACACTGATCCAGGTGATCCAGGTGAATATGAGTGAATCTAAAGTGAGAAACAGCTCAGACTCCATTTTAAGCCGACAGAGCAGACGGAGCAGAGCTGAAGTCTGAGGCAGGTGAGTGTCAGTCCAACATTTTCATGAGTTTACTGTTAAAGTGTGAGTCAGTTTTCTGCTGTGGACTGAAGAGGACAGACGTTAGAGTGAAGACAGTTTGACTCAGCTGTGGACACAAAGTCCTGATTGGCGTCGTGACTGTTTTTCCAGCAGTGGTCTAATAATAATGTTGTGTTGCTCAGTCAGTTCTTCGACCAACACGGTCAACTTTCTCATTATGTTGAATGAATTTGGCACTGTGGAGTCCCTGTTTCACCAGAGGACTTTGAGCTGTGTTCGATGCCGCGCCCTCAGGTGTTCTCTGATTAAAGGTGATCAGGGAAATGGCCGTCAGCCTTTACTGTGGGATATTACTGAGGCAGCTGCTGCTGAAAGGTGTTTTTCACGGCGAGCGAAGAATCAGACGATCCAGAAACTCTTCCAGCAAAACATGACGAGTCCTCCTCCTGCTTTATCACATTGGTCCACGATTGTTGGAGAGATTTCTTTAATACTGACAAGCTCAAAGAAATTTCATTAGAAATATTTCACTGATTTTATCCAACTAGTCACAGAAATTCAAGAAAACATTGATGGAAGTTTGAGCTTTTGTGGAGAGTCCAGAGAAACGCTGCATCTGTGTGTGTGTGTGTGTGTGTGTGTGTGTGTGTGTGTTCTTACTAATGTCCAAATTGGGGATTTTCATCAGCTCACACACCAGTTGATTGGGGACACCATTGCCTTTGGGGACCAAAACCACGGTCCCCAATTAGATTTCATTGCAGTTGCATTCAGCATGCTCTAAAATGGGTTTCTGTCTTAAAATCTCCATTGTCCCCAAAAATTACTTCTTTCAGATATTTTGTGTGTGTGTGTGGCCCCCCCCACCCAATCTGTGTATAACTCTACATTGCCCCTAATGGAAGTGTGTGGAACTGCACGACCCCAAAGGTGAGGTAATAGGAAGGATACACAGTAAATGATAACTTCAATAACTTAAATAACATAAATAAAGTCTGACTGTGAAATTAATATATATAATATATATTTATATATTATATTTAGATAATACATATTTATCTAGTGCTATCCATAGCTAGAAATGTAGCTGGCACTGCAGTACCATGCATATACCAGTGCTATCTGCTCAAGTCATGTGGATTTGTCTAGGGTTTGCTTAACTTTAAATAAACCTATCTTGCTTAAAGTTAAGTACAGTTGTGAGCCACTCTTTGTAAATTTTGAGAAACATACTTCTTGAGGACTTGAGGACCGTGTTGGCAACATTAGCTGAGGGAATGTGCACTCCTATGTATTGCAAGCTGTTGAAAGCACATAGCTACCATTACTGAGCCTGCTTCTCCAAACCCTACTGTAGAAGTTGACTGATGTCAGCGTGAGTCAGTGATCACACCAAATGTACATGACTGCATTTAATCCATGTATTCAGTAACTGGCAAGTGCAATACAGAACCCAAAGGAAAGAGAACTAGCTAACTAACTAACATCCCACCTAATGAAGACCCTAACACGGCTGGTCCTTGTTCATCTCAGCCCCTTGGTGAGCCCATCACTAGATCCACTTCAGTTTGCCTACCAGCCTGGCATCGGGATGGACTACGCCGTCATCTTCCTCCAACACCGAGCTCTCTCTCACCTGGAGAAACCTAGGAGTGCGGTGAGAATCATGGTTTGATTTCTCCATTGCTTTCAATACCATTCAGCCTGCACTTCTGAGGGGCAAGCTGAAGCACACCGGGGTGAACCATCACCTCACACACTGGATTCTCGACTACCTCACCAACCGTCCACAGTACGTGAGGACCCGGGACGGTGTGTCCGACACGGTCGTCTGCATGGGGGCCCTGCAGGGAATGGTCCTGGCTTCCTCTTCACCCTCTACACTGCAGACTTCTCATACAACACACCCATCTGTCACCTGCAGAAGTTCTGATGACACTGCAGTCGTCGGCCTCATCACAGATGGGGATGACAGAGAGTACAGAGAACTGACGCAGGACTTCGTGGACTGGTGCCAGTGGAACTGCCTCCAGATCAACGCAAGTAAAACCAAAGAACTGGTGGTGGATCTCCAAAGATGAACACTCTGCCCCCTGACACCGGTGAACATCCAGGGTACGGACATTGAGATAGTGATATACCTGGGAGTTCATCTGAACAATTAACTGGACTGGACTCACAACACAACTGCACTTTACAAGAAAGGCCAGAGCAGACGTTATCTGCTCAGGAGACTGAGGTCATTTGGAGTGCAGGGGGCACTCCTGAAGACCTTTTATGACACTGTGGTGGCATCAGCCATCTTTTATGGAGTGGTCTGCTGGGGGAGCAGCATCACGACGGCTGACAGGAAGAGTCTTGACAAACTGATCAAGAAGGCCAGCTCTGTCCTGAGATGCCCCCTCGACTCAGTGGAGGTGGTAGAAGAGAGGAGGGTGATGGCTAAGCTGTCATCCATGATTGAGAATGACTCCCACCCCCTGCAGGACACTTTAACAGCACTGGAGAGCTCGTTCAGCAACAGACTGCTTCACCCAAAGTGTGTGAAGGAACGCTATCGCAGGTCCTTCCTTCCTGCAGCGGTCAGACTCTACAACCAGCAGTGCTCCCAGTAGACCACACACTCACAAGACTTTCAATATGACTGCACTATAATACACATTAACTGTGTTCATTCATACTGTGAAGATATTTGCTCAGGTGAATTTCATCTTAAGATGCAATATATCAATTGCTCTGTGCATTATAGGAACCTATTCACTATCAATACTCCAGTCAGGAGTACTGTCATTCAATGTGCAATGTCAGTACTGATTGTTCATTTTCATATCAATGTGTAATCATATCAATGTGCAATGTTCATATCAACATGCAATATCAGTATTGTTTGTTCATATTTCATTATTGTGAAAGTGTATTGAAGTGTATCATTGTGTATCATTCCTGAATATGTATCCAGCTGGGTTATCTCGCTTTAATAAAATAATAATAGTAATGCATTTACATATGAATTTGTTCAGGAAATTTTGTCTATGCAAGTACAGGATGGTGCAGCCTCCATCACGAACCAGTGCCTACCTATAACCTTCCTAATATTTAAGGTATTCTAAGTCTTGTTTCGTGGTTTCTAAGCTAGTCATGTACAGCAAACATCTCCTCACGATCTGCTGGCTGACTTTCCTCTGAATATGCTCTGAAAAAATTCAGTCTGTGTCAACAGCCCAGGCTCCAAAAACATTGTAGTCCAGGCTGCACCAACCAGCCAATCGCTGAAAAGAGGTACTGGAGGTTTGCATGCATGCACATCAAGGGGGGGTGGGGGAGTAGAGTAGATGAGAGAAGTTAGCTATAGGAGAGAGAGGACGCCAACACCGACAATGAACAGTATTTTTTTTAAATTTGATATGGCTGACACTGGACCAAAAAGGAGACGTTCAGATGCTCATCTGGCCAAGAAGAGGGAAAAGGAATGAGCCAAGTCCTGTATTTACGTGTTCTTACCCTTATGCATGTTCATGTCAGGGGCAAAGATGGGGAGGGGCGAGCTAGCTCTGTTTTGTTTGATAACATTTTTGAACGTCCACAGAAGTGACGTCAGCCAACCGTGCTTAGAGTACCTTTAACCTTATGACTTTTTTGTGACTGATTACATTTTTTTTAGTCATTTGTTATGCTCTGTTGTGTTTGCCTATTCCTGACATGATGAATGAACTTGATCCATTGAGTTCCCTGCTTGCCATTTCCTGCATTGGGTTCACCCAGGGGCATAGCTTTCATTTCAGAAGTGAAGGGCACAGATTGTTCAGGAGCAAGATGATTATTATCCTATAGATATTTCCTTAACCAGTTATAATCTCTGCTCACCTGTGAAGCCTCTCCTTGACAGTCATTGCAACTGCTTGGTCCCTGTCCTGATCCCTGACAACTGCTCTTTCTATTGCAACACAGACAAAAATACATGCAAAGAAAAACCAAATTTAGAGTAGAAATTAAGAAGATTAGTTATAAAGCATCTGTGGAAATTAATCTAATTTTCACTCTCATCCAGATATTTCCTTAACAAGCTATAATCTCTCCTCACCTGTGAAGCCTCTCCATGACAGTGGAGTCAACATTGCTGCTTGGTCCCTGTCCTGATCCCTGACAACTGCCTTCTGTCTGCTCTTTCTATTGCAATATGGACAATAAATATATGTAAAGAAAATTTAAATTTAGAGTAGACATTAAGAAGATAAGTTGTGAAATAGCTTTGGAAATTCATGTCAAAATGAATACTGTGAACTACCCTCTCCCTTCTCTTTCTATTGCAATAATATTAAATAGATAGATAATAAGATTGAAAATAAATAAATAAATAGACTCTGTGCAAAGCAAAAGTGAAATTGAGAGCACAACTTGAGGAGAGTGGGTCTATTCCTAACATGAAGATTTAAAGTAACAATAGTTACTAGACAAATTCCCCTCGGCGGGAAATTTGGAGAGTGATACAGTGCACAAACGCCGGGCCGTGTGCGTGCCTAGTGCTATCATATTAGCACGGCAACCCCATGTCAAAAGTCAAACCCGTTCATAGGGGCCAATTTCAGCATCGGCGACAATGCTAAGCTGACATTAGCATGTCAAAAAACACATTGAAAAGGTCTCAAACACCATTAGAATGCCTTTGCCAATCATTTTAACCTATGTTAGCATATTAGCATTAGCATGCTAACATTAGCATGTTAGCACAACAACCCGACATCAACAGTCAAACCTCCACACACCAACAAGTTCATAGGACCTCATGTTAGCATTAGCATGTTAGCATTGTGGCTAATGCTAACAGGCCAACATCACTCATTACCTCACTAACATATATACAACTTACCAGTAGTAGGCTTGGTTGTGGCTGGTTAGCATGACACTACAGAGCTTAATGGAGAACTGATCATTTGACTGAGCTGCACAGCTGCAGCTAAAGTGTGTGTGGGAGAGGAGTGCTGAGGTTGCCACAGCAACTTGAGGTGGCCTGATCAATGATGTCACCCACTCAGACACAGGTGCAGACACACACATGCATTGCATTGGAGTCAATGAGGAGCAGACACAGAAACGTCTGAATTTGGCCTCTGCGCACCCTCCGAACAAATGCTTCTCACGCAAAGACCGAAACTCCTATTGCCAAAATTTCTTCACCATGAGAGCCACAAGGCTTTGCTGTACAAGCTGATCACTTTCCTTTTTCGCTGGGCTCAAAAATGCCATTTTTAGTGCGAGTTAAAATGACTGGTTTCTGTCTCTCCTGTTTTTGGTTTGTATTGGACCTTATGGGAGAAGTCAGAGGTACTCTCCTCGCTCAGAGGCTCACAACTCAAAAACCGTAAGTCCTATTGTTTAGCCAGGCACATCGTGGGAATCAGCGCAAGCAGCACTACAAGCTTGGAAAATTTCACACGCATAGAGTGAAATTTGTGCTTTGGAGGAGCGTGGAAAGACAAAAGTTTCAGGCAATTTTCAGAGCGTCTCTCCACTCTGGCAGTTAATCCCCTCCACTCTAGCGCAAACATTCCGTGCAATACACACCCATTATAAATCCAGCGGTTGCCATGGTGACGAGCTTTTGCTTTTTTCGGGTCTTACGACGCGAAAAACGTATTCTGTAGATAATAGCACACCATTCCCGATCAGCCGCACGTTTTGATATATAATTTGCCTGGGTTATCGCTATCGTTTTTGACTAGTAGCGAACCGAAATTTCATCCGAAAAAAATAAACATAAGAACAATAGTGGTTCAGTGCTTTGCACTGTATCACTAATTATGCTTGTTAACTGAGCTAAATTGGCTGAAATTACTAAATTGACATAATTTAGCAAACGTTATCAAAAACAGTATCACTCAACTTACACGGTTTGATTTAAAAAACGAATGCAATGGGTTTTGTTTTGTTTTTTTGTTTTTTTTTGCCTCTTGCTAGCTGGGTTGCTGGACATTGCAGCTTATTTTACATCATTAACGTTACTTTCGTTCAAACTTACAGTTCATTTAGCTTGCATCCTCCCCGCGGCATCCAGAGTCACAGCACCTGTCTCACTGTCCCTGCTCACTGCTAACAGCAAGACTTGCAGCGCTGCCCTGTAGCCTACACGCCATGGTGCGTTCAAGGCAACTCCGAAATATGAGCGCCAACTTGTTAAAGTGATTTTAACTTGTTAAAGTGATTTTAAGTAAAGTAAAAGGGCGGGTACAGGAAGTGTGGCGGACGTGTCCCCCGCGTAATCCGCGTCCGCTGTACCCTTGGGTTCACCCCTTTGCTCTCAGTGTGACATACAGTGGCTTGCAAAAGTATTCATACCCCTTGAACCTTTCCACATTTTGTCACGTTACGACCACAAACATAATTATATTTTATTGGAATTTTACGTGAAAGACAACACATAGTGGCACACAATTGTGAATCAGAAAGAAAACTATCCATGATTTAAATTTTTTTAACAAATAAAAAACTGAAAAGTGCAGTGTGCAAAAGCATTCAGCCCCCTTTTCTCTGAGTGCAATCAATTGCCTTCAAAAGTTGCCCGATGATTGCTGAATGGTCGTATGTTGACCTGTTAACTAAATAGAGTCCACCTGTGTGTAATCTAATCTCAGTGCAAATACAGCTGTTCTGTGACGGCCTCAGAGGTTTGTTAAAAGAAAATTGGGGAGCAAACAGCATCGTGAAATCCAAGGAACACACCAGACAGGTCAGGGATAAAGTTGTGGAGAAGTTTAAAGCAGGGTTAGGCTATAAAAACATTTCCCAAGCTTTGAACATCTCAGAGAGCACTGTTCAATCCATCATCAGGAGATGGAAATTGTATGGCACAACTGCAAACCTACCAAGACACAGCTGTCCACCTAAACTTACAGGCCGAACAAGGAGAGCACTGATCAGAGATGCAGCCAAGAGGCCCATGGTGACTCTGGATGAACTGCAGAGATTTACAACTCAGGTGGGGGAATCTGTCCACAGGAAAACTATTAGTCGTGCACTGCACAAATGTGACCTTTATGGAAGAGTGGCAAGAAGAAATCCAATGTTAAAAGAAAACCATAAGAAGTCCTGTTTGCAGTTTGCCAGAAGCCATGTGGTGGAAACCGCAAACATGTGGAAGAAGGTGCTCTGGTCAGGTGAGATCAAAATTGAACTTTTTGGCCCAGATGCAAAACGCTATGTGTGGAAAAAAAATTAACACTGCACATGACTCTGAATACACCATCCCCACTGTAAAACATGGTGGTGGCAGCATCATGCTCTGGGGGTGCCTCTCTTCAGCTGGGACAGGGAAGATGGTCAGAGCTGATGGGAAGATGGATGGAGCCAAATGCTGGACAATCTGGGAAGAAAACCTGTTGGAGTCTGCATAAGACTTGAGACTGGGGCGAAGGGTCACCTTCCAGCTGGAGAACAACCCTAAACATAAAGCCAGAGCTACAATGGAATGGTTTAAAACAAAACCTATTCATGTGTTAGAATGGCCCAGTCAAAGTACAGTCCTAAATCCAATCGATAATCTGTGGCAAGATCTGAAAACTGCTGTTCACAAACGCTCTCTGACTGATCTGACTGAGTTTGAGCTGTTTTGCAAAGAAAATTTCAGTCTCTAGATGTGCAAAGCTGGTGGAGACATACCCACAAATGATGAGAGTGAAATAACTTCCTGACCTTCCTGCTTTATCAAAATAAACATGGTTTTATGTGTAGATTTTGGTTAATTTTGCATTTATTTCTCATTGTTGCATGGGTGGAGTGCATGGTTGTTGAAACACAGAAACCTGAGAAAATAACCCACTGTATCAATAATATGATGCTCACAAAAACAGAGGAATTGTATAAGGTTTGGAATAAATTATAATAAGCTTCTACACAAAACCAATTTCAGGATATATTTTCCTATTATTCAGAGTCACATGGATCCAAATGTTCTGGGATAGAGGTAATAAGTTTTCATACCATGCATTCTTCATTGTTGTCTTTCCTCAACAGAGTTAATCTAATCTTGATTTAACCAAAGGTGAATGGAAGTGAGACACATGTTTATTGACTTCTATATTCCAAATCTAGCCAACTGCTTTGATTACTGTTCTAATAAACTACTGATAACATATGCCCTAATTATCAGCATGCCATACAGGGTAGGATACAGCACTGCTGGATGAGTTTCAGTATTATGAAAATTGTAAACAATACTGCATATTAGGTGAGCAGTATTTGTGAATGTAGTTGAACTTAATTAGTTAAACCTACTACTACTACCACTACTACTACTACTAATTAATTCATTAATAAATTAATTTTTATCATAGTCTAATTATAATATCTTTACAGCAAGGTCTGCACTCTGGTGACTTGTACAATAAATAATAAGTCACCATTGACTAAAGTGTAACACCCATATAATGCACATTTCAATCCACACACGACCACAAAGATCAACACCACCTCTGAAGAGCGAAGCTAAATTTTGTGAAATCGCGCGCCACAGCCCATCCCCCACTCCCGACAGGAAGTGTGTGTCTTCGTGGCAGCCCTGCGCATGCGCTACGGTCAATGTTGGACGGAATGACAGCAGGATGCGACGAAGGAGTTAGCTTTTAAGGTAGGCAAAACATTTTATTGGAATAGCAGGCTTCTGTGCAGTCTACCAACATCCAGCCGTGTAATGACTGTGACATCAGTAAAAATGTGCCGCTTCCGAGTTTCTGTTGATTTGGTGCAGATGACCGGACATTTTAGCCCTGATGCTAATGACGCTAACGACGCTAACGTAGCATTATCATAGCGGCGCTATGCAGGCTAGGTAAGCTAGCGTAGTGAGTGACAGACACAGGTGCACTAATTAGTTTCGGGGGAAAAGTGCGCAGATTAGCTCCGGTTTTTGTGAATGTCGTTACAGTTTATGTTAAAAACTAATTATACAGTCTTTTGAGGAGGGGATGAGTTATTGAATTTTGCTGTGACAAGCGCTATTTAACGTTATTCCTTGGAGGGTCTTGCACTGAGATTTCCAATCAGTTATGGTTTAAGTAAGGGATAATGCTCGACGAGGTGTCCACTATCAGAAATGAGCCGCCCGACGCGAAGCCTAATCAGTGGAGGGAAGTGAGACGTTTGCTTAACGTTATGTTGCATGATACAAAGTATCATTTCAGAGGGCAAGTGCACCTCTTACCGCTTGTGTGTGTCCAGAGGATGATGCGATTTTTTTTTTCAAAGAATCAAAGTCCACAGATAGTTTCCTAAATCGTTTTTATTGCAAGAAATATTATCCACCATTCACTCTAATTTAAATGTGTATCAAGCAAGTAAGTCTGTCCTAAATCGTTTTTATAAATGTTATCCACCATTCACTCTGTATCAAGCAAGTAAGTAAGGTAAGCAAGAGAGAAAGACAAGCATCGAACTGTTTATAATTAAATGCAACATTGCCGTTGATGATGAAATGTGATAGAGATACTGGCATGTCCATCATAGTGGCATTTGAAGAACGGAGACTTAACGTTTGTGGACCCTGACCACTGCTGGTTGGGACGTTGCGGGACGACAAAATGTCGCTCCATTCTCGTATCTCCTGGACTGGAGAACAATAAGCCTGCAGGCTGCTTTCACAGCGATGCCCCGTTAACGTTAACGTATGTTCCGAGTTTCTGTTGCCATGGTTACCAACTAGCGTTTGAGCCAGCCCGATAATTTAGAAAAATCAGGATATTTGACTGGAACTTTTTTATAGGTGTCCTATAACACTTTTTAACGGACACCCTGCAGCCAATCAGAATCAAGTATTCACCCAGACCATGGTATAAACTTTGATATAAGCCTATGTGTTCAGTGTATTGTAATGAAAGCACATTGTTCAAATGATTAAAAATTGTGTTCCAGGACTGTAAATCATCAGATTTTAAAGGGGATCTATAAATGACTATACTCATCTTGTGTGTATAATACAAATAAGAAGTGTGTTTGATAGATTAGGGTAAATACTTTAATGACCTACACATTGCATTTGCTTTTTAAGAGGTTTTTATCATGAGGGTTGATAGTCTGCATTAGTGTTTAGGTATGGCATCAATACAAAATTATGTCCAAGTATTTACAAAACTAATGAATGGTTAGTTAACTGAGAATCTGTTAACTAATCTTGGTGAATCTCATAGATAAAAGTCTCTTCTCCATTAGATGAGATGGCTCACATTGGAATTACAATGGAGAGAGTGAGGAAGAGGAAACGAGTCACTTCACAACATGATGCAGAGCAACACATTCAGTTGAAAACTGATAAGGCTGGACTCGAAGAGCGTTTTATCAATCTGCAAAAAGGTTAGTGTTTATATATGTGATTTATCTAATGTTTTTGGAAGCACTGCATCTGATGCATATCTTATTTTTTAATGGAAACTTTTTGTAGGCTATATGGATTGGGAGAGCTGGATTATGCAGTATTTTTGAGCCATTTTGGTAACATTTGGTTAAAGTTTCAGTACATACTTGTATTAATGAATCAAATGCTTAGAAAAATAACTCCACCCTATGCTCCTGCCCACCCTGTATTTTTTTCCTGCTACAAGGTCATGCCCTGTCTCTACATCAATGCAGAGTCTTCATGTCTGCATTATAATGCATCTTGTAATCAAAAAATGTCCACACTTCAATTCATTACTTGTTGTATAATTGTGAATTTAGTAATACTCTGGTTTTGAAAACTTCCAAGGCACACCAGGACCTTTCTGATGGCCCACCATTTGGAAACCACTGCTCTAACACAATATTGTTGCACAGCTTTCCTGTAGCTTTCAGAACAATAACTTCTGATTTAAAATATGGAATGCTGCTGTAGTAGATGGAAAATATTGATATGGTGTTTGCTTTTTCTTTATTTTAAAGGTCGCGGTGTTTTTGCTACTGAGGCTTTCAGAAAAGGAGATTTTGTGCTTGAATACTGTGGCAACCTTCTCAAACAGGACAGCCCCCTTCATTGGAGGCACTATGATGACACAGAAGCAGTGTTCCTGTTTGATTTTAAGTGGAAAGGGAAAAGTTATTGGTAAGTAAGAGTGAATATGCCCCTTCCTTGCATGTGTAATCAGTAGGAATGCATGACATGGGTAGTTTTCCCCCCTTTTCACATGCAAATTAAATAAAAAAATTCCAACAGAAACCACTGATGAATATATTACAAACAGGAGCGTTTCATGTAGAGAAGTGTTGCAGGGATAACTTAAACCATCATACTGGTGTCATTTTATGCATCAAAAGTGTGAATGACACATTCTTGGAGCGCTTTAAAGGAGTTTTTAAATTATTGAGATATATAGTGTATTGTAATAGAGCCTGAAATTATCGTGACATTATTTTTAGGCCATGTCGCCCAGCCCTAATTTGTACAGTTTTAGAAAACTCAAATGAGACATTTGATGGTTAAATATGTTTAAATGGCCATTTTTATGCTTAAACTCCTAAAACTCCTTCCTGCTTCACCTGATCTCGGTGAAACTCCGCACAGAGCATGGGTGCTTCATGAGCACTTAAATTCTGGACTTCCATGCCTTCACTGGCCTCATGTAAAAGGGATATTCACTCTAAATAAAGTACATTGTGTCAGGCGAAAATTGAAATATAGTGTAAATTTTCATTTAATCAGCCCCAGTAACAGATATTGTGATGCTTTCACCTCTACAATAACCCGACAAGTGTTACCTTTTGTTTTGATACCAAGATTATTCATATAGGTGTGGTAGTTGCAGAGATATTCTCTATTTTTCGCCCAGCTCTAGCTTCATATCATACTTCAATGGCTGAATTAAACTTTCCCTTCTCTCCAATCTTTCTTTATCCAAATTTGACATATTTTTAACTGTCTTACTATAATGAACAATGTATACAAACCAAGTAAGCAACTTTAACTCTGAACTTTATTGTTCTTTTTCTTAAGTCTTGATGCATCAGTTGAAGACAAGTCGCTTGGAAGGCTTGTGAACGATGACCACAAAAAGCCTAACTGCAAGATGAAAACTATCGATATTGGTGGGATGCCACATCTATGCTTGTTTGCAATAAAAGACATTACCCCAGGTGAAGAAGTAAGTTACAACTACGGGGATGCAGACTGGCCTTGGCGCAAGCAGGTACACCATCATGTCATGGATAATTGAATATGGACCAATTAACAAATGTTCTACTCTTCCTTTCAAATGATGAAAATATTACATAAGGTTAAATTGTAATAACATTTGACTGTTTGTTTGAGTACGAATGTTACATGCTTTTCCATGATGCGTCCTGGTGTTGGGTGGTATCCAGTTTTTGATGCATTTAAGCCTTGCATGAATTTAATTTGGCTGAACGTCTGTTAACACTGAGCAGTTAAAATGTTCCCAGACGTGACATAAATGGAGACACCTACATCCTCACACGTTCATGTTCAAACTTTAAGTCTTGTTGGTTTCTTAAATTGTATCCTGTTTCTATTTCCAGCAGAAATCATTACCTGATGTCAGCGAGCAGACTGTGGATGAGAGTGACAGACCTCAGGTAGGAGCCAGATTATTACACACTACTTAATCTCTCAGAGATTAGACAGTATTGGTTATCTGTGTTCTATATAGTGGGTCAGTGAGTATGAATGACCTCCCAGCACACTCTTAGAGCAGCTCAAGTAGTCTGTGTCTATAAGTACTTCTCATGTCTGCTGTTGGGATGGACTCTGTCTGTTAGTTACCACACTACAAGTTTGGCTGGACTGACAAGCTGGTGTCTAAAGGTTTCATCTAACGGGACGTCCCCAATTAGGTTTGGGTAGCAAGTGTGTGTGTTTTGAACGACCCCAAAAGTATGGCTGGACTGACAAGCTGGTGTCTAAAGGTTTCATCTAACGGGACGTCCCCAATTAGGTTTGGGTAGCAAGTGTGTGTGTTTTGAACGACCCCGAAAGTATGGCTGGACCGACTAACTAAACTAAATTGATCTTGGCTCAACGTCTGTTAACACTGAGCAGTTAAAATGTTCCCAGACGTGACATAAATGGAGACACCTACATCCTCACACACTTAAGTTCAAACTTTAAGTCTTGTTGGTTTCTTAAATCCTGTTTCTATTTCCAGCAGAAATCATCACCTGATGTCAGCGAGCAGACTGTGGATGAGAGTGACAGACCTCAGGTAGGAGCCAGATTATTACACACTACTTAATCTCTCAGAGATTAGACAGTATTGGTTATCTGTGTTCTATATAGTGGGTCAGTGAGTATGAATGACCTCCCAGCACACTCTTAGAGCAGCCCAAGTAGTCTGTGTCTATAAGTACTTCTCATGTCTGCTGTTGGGATGGACTCTGTCTGTTAGTTACCACACTACAAGTTTGGCTGGACTGACAAGCTGGTGTCTAAAGGTTTCATCTAACGGGACGTCCCCAATTAGGTTTGGGTAGCAAGTGTGTGTGTTTTGAACGACCCCAAAAGTATGGCTGGACTGACAAGCTGGTGTCTAAAGGTTTCATCTAACGGGACGTCCCCAATTAGGTTTGGGTAGCAAGTGTGTGTGTTTTGAACGACCCCGAAAGTATGGCTGGACCGACTAACTAAACTAAATTGATCTTGGCTCAACGTCTGTTAACACTGAGCAGTTAAAATGTTCCCAGACGTGACATAAATGGAGACACCTACATCCTCACACACTTAAGTTCAAACTTTAAGTCTTGTTGGTTTCTTAAATCCTGTTTCTATTTCCAGCAGAAATCATCACCTGATGTCAGCGAGCAGACTGTGGATGAGAGTGACAGACCTCAGGTAGGAGCCAGATTATTACACACTACTTAATCTCTCAGAGATTAGACAGTCTTGGTTATCTGTGTTCTATATAGTGGGTCAGTGAGTATGAATGACCTCCCAGCACACTCTTAGAGCAGCCCAAGTAGTCTGTGTCTATAAGTACTTCTCATGTCTGCTGTTGGGATGGACTCTGTCTGTTAGTTACCACACTACAAGTTTGGCTGGACTGACAAGCTGGTGTCTAAAGGTTTCATCTAACGGGACGTCCCCAATTAGGTTTGGGTAGCAAGTGTGTGTGTTTTGAACGACCCCAAAAGTATGGCTGGACTGACAAGCTGGTGTCTAAAGGTTTCATCTAACGGGACGTCCCCAATTAGGTTTGGGTAGCAAGTGTGTGTGTTTTGAACGACCCCAAAAGTATGGCTGGACCGACTAACTAAACTAAGTTAAACTCGACTGAACGCCTGTTAACACTGAGCAGTTAAAATGTTCCCAGACGTGACATAAATGGAGACACCTACATCCTCACACGTTCATGTTCAAACTTTAAGTCTTGTTGGTTTCTTAAATTGTATCCTGTTTCTATTTCCAGCAGAAATCATTACCTGATGTCAGCGAGCAGACTGTGGATGAGAGTGACAGACCTCAGGTAGGAGCCAGATTATTACACACTACTTAATCTCTCAGAGATTAGACAGTATTGGTTATCTGTGTTCTATATAGTGGGTCAGTGAGTATGAATGACCTCCCAGCACACTCTTAGAGCAGCTCAAGTAGTCTGTGTCTATAAGTACTTCTCATGTCTGCTGTTGGGATGGACTCTGTCTGTTAGTTACCACACTACAAGTTTGGCTGGACTGACAAGCTGGTGTCTAAAGGTTTCATCTAACGGGACGTCCCCAATTAGGTTTGGGTAGCAAGTGTGTGTGTTTTGAACGACCCCAAAAGTATGGCTGGACTGACAAGCTGGTGTCTAAAGGTTTCATCTAACGGGACGTCCCCAATTAGGTTTGGGTAGCAAGTGTGTGTGTTTTGAACGACCCCGAAAGTATGGCTGGACCGACTAACTAAACTAAATTGATCTTGGCTCAACGTCTGTTAACACTGAGCAGTTAAAATGTTCCCAGACGTGACATAAATGGAGACACCTACATCCTCACACACTTAAGGTCAAACTTTAAGTCTTGTTGGTTTCTTAAATCCTGTTTCTATTTCCAGCAGAAATCATCACCTGATGTCAGCGAGCAGACTGTGGATGAGAGTGACAGACCTCAGGTAGGAGCCAGATTATTACACACTACTTAATCTCTCAGAGATTAGACAGTATTGGTTATCTGTGTTCTATATAGTGGGTCAGTGAGTATGAATGACCTCCCAGCACACTCTTAGAGCAGCCCAAGTAGTCTGTGTCTATAAGTACTTCTCATGTCTGCTGTTGGGATGGACTCTGTCTGTTAGTTACCACACTACAAGTTTGGCTGGACTGACAAGCTGGTGTCTAAAGGTTTCATCTAACGGGACGTCCCCAATTAGGTTTGGGTAGCAAGTGTGTGTGTTTTGAACGACCCCAAAAGTATGGCTGGACCGACTAACTAAACTAAGTTAAACTCGACTGAACGTCTGTTAACACTGAGCAGTTAAAATGTTCCCAGACTTGACATAAAGGCCACTAAATAGCTTCATATTTGAAAATGCAGATCAAAGATTTTTTTTTTTTTAACTCGGTTTATACAGACTTTTGATTATTCCACTACATGCGTTCCTATTAGGGCTGTCAGTTTTTCAAAAAATCAAGTTTTACAGGTCATTTTAAATTCATCCGAATATGTGAGCCCGCAGGTTTGTTGTCACAGCTGTGCCACTGTTTTGTTCCCTCATGTTCTCACCAGCTTTATTTCAGAAGCATTTCAGTAGTTGAGTGTTATGCTCATGTGCATCTACCATGGATAAGCAGGCTACGTAGTAAAATCGTTTCTTTTCTGTCTGTCTTTATGATCGTGAGTCGGGGTGTTTTATTTTGAAAATTAACCGGATTCTACCTCCCTTTTCTGTGTCTGACTTCCTGCCTATTCAATCTGCTCTGTGTTCTGGGACAAAACTAAAACGTTCTGCTGCGCTTCTGGTGTAAACACGAGCATTGACTAGAATGGCTGCATATCAGCTCAAGTGCTGCAGCGCAGCCATAACGCAGTGCTGCCACACCAATTAGCTGTTTTTTACAAAGTCGACAAACAGCCTTATCTTTGTCTGTGACTTTGCCAACCACAGTGTAGAACCCAAAATACTTCCACAAGCTGCTTCTCAGATGTTTTGGTGTCGTGATTGTCTGCTTAGGGAGGCTTTGCTCACTATTGTCCTCCATTTTCATGGCAAAACATTAACATTAGCTTTGTTTAGTGATAGGTCAGTAGGGCATGCAATTATAGTAAATTCTTAGTGTGCCCTATTTGGATCACAAGGCAAACTACATCAAATTGTCTGATGCGCCTATAGAGACTGCAGCCGACATTGCCAACAGGTAATTACAGCTCGAACATGAACTTTTCACCTCATGTCCCAACAAATGTTCAAAACTCGAATATAAAGTGACAGCCCTTGTTCCTATGATTTTTTTCTTTCTTCAAATTCAGCAAATATTTTCTAGATTTATACTTTATATAGAAATTTTGCACATTCCCTGGGATCTCTGGCACCCCCGACCCAAGGTGGAGAACCACTTCTGTAGGCAAAAGCAGGAACTTAATTTAATGAGCATTCAATACAAGTGTGAAAGTGCAGATTGCAGGATATCAAAACATTGCAATTTATAATCAGCAATGCAGTACAATATTCTAGAGCCAAACCCATACCAACTTATGTTGTCAACCTGAAACCACCAGTTTTTTTTTTTTCCTTCACATAGTGCATAGGGTCTAAGGTTTGATACATTTTCACAATGGTCAAAGAGTGTTCACTCACATGTATACATATATGCTTTTTGTCTTTTAGCTGTTATCTGGTCTTGCGGATACATCTGTAACGGAAGATAAGATCAACTTCGACAGCAGCAATCCAGGGGCAAATAACAACCACTTTTCATCTTTGAATGTAATCACTATTACACTATTGCACATTTTTGACTATAAAGTGTCTTGTTTCCGGGAAATGTTTGCTTTGCTCAACAAGGTCTTACCTACTTTAATTGCTGTCCTCATAGTCTCGAATGGCCAAACTGAGAAAGCACCATGAGGAATGCTTCAAGCGACACAAAATTGCAGAGGAGCAGCGAGATGCTGAAGAAAGACGACATACCGGGATTCTGTTAAAGCGTGCACGGCTGGCTCGAGAACTGGCAGAACTGGATGCTCTTGTGAGTAATGTGAACATTGCTGTCTGCCCTGAACTGTTTTCATCATTTGTATTACTGGGAGATTCACTGCAAACCCAGCAGTATTGGATATCCTGTGTGTGTGCAAGGGAATTGAACTTGAAGTGATGATTTCAAAATTCTGCAGAAATATTTGGAATTAAATGTTTAATGATCAAATATAAAAGTAAATTTGAAGGTATAAGTAATTGAATAGAGTATCATGTTTGCTTTAGTTGATTTTCTCATCTTTTCTTCTTCTTTCTTACCGCCTTCCACAGGGAACACTACAGCTCGCCAAAATGAGCAAAGTGCTTTTGGCAGTGGAGAAGGGGACCCTCTCACACTATAAAGCCCTTGATGACATTGAGATTGACCCTGAAGGTATGGATGTGTGTATATTAGTACAATTAAGGTTAGATGTACACCATGGCTCTTGTCCCACGAGAAATGCATTATCACTGCTCTTTACCTGTAAGGTACTCTTTGTACTGTATTTGGTTATATAAGTATAATGAAGAATCATAAAAATCTGTTTCTGTTTCAATCTCTACCATCTAAGGTTTCTTTTTTTTTTGTACTTTTCTTACATTGCCACTTCAGAAAAAGTTGATTGTTCACAAGAACGAGACATATCAAGTGATGAGGATGAGCCTGCCACTGTCAGCTCAGCCACAGAGACCACAGCTGAAGACGACCATGAGGCAGAGGTGACATCTCCACTTCTCTCCACTTCTTCTGATGCCACTCTCAATCAAGGTAAAAATAAGACAGAATTAATTTTTTGTACTAAGCAACAGTAATGTATCCAGTAAAACCCCAAAGTTGGGTATGATGACAGAATCTGCACTGTAGTCAGCTGCTGTAGCAGTCCTATAGCAGGTTGCTGTGTTGGATAACCAGAGGTGGAAAGTAACGAAGTACAAATACTTTGTCACTGTACTTTAATAGATTTTTCAGGTATCTGCACTGTACTTGATTCTTTATTTTTTTGACAACTTTTTACTTTAACTCCCTACATTTGAATGCAAAAATCTGTACTTTCCACTCCTTACATTGTTAAAAATAGCTTGTTACTTTTATTCAACTTCCACGGACATGATGACGCAACGTAAAAAAGACGGAACCAGAGACATACAGATTTGTCACCTAACTTTACATTACAGCTCTACAGTGACTGATAGCATCAGACAGACAGCTATGGTCAAACTCCATTTTTTTTCAGCCTGGGCTCTATGTTTACATATTTGGATATGTGATTGATTCGTACTTATCGCGGGTCTTAAAATCAATCCAGTAGCTCTCCTCCGCCGGGAGCTGCGACACAGAAACAGGAGTGTTTAAAAATTAAAAACTACTGTAGTAAAACCTGCTATTCATGGTTTTCCATTATTTGTCACTTGGCCTCTGTTGTCCTTGCACATTTAACATTGGTACTGACAGAAAGGTAACTTGACGTCACCTTTTCTCTTTTCTTTATAGACATTTCACAGACACTTCTGAACAAAGACAGCTCTAAACGTAAGTGGAATGACAGTGAGGTACGTGCTGTGGAAAGACACATGATGGACTTCATACACGCTTGCAAGGTACCGCAAAAGATCGACTGTCTGCGGTGTATCAATGCAGAGCCCAATGCACTGAGAGACCGCAACTGGACTGGTGTAAAAAATTATGTCAGAAATCGAATCACTGCCTTGAAGAGAAAGGCTTGTGCTAAACAATAAGAATAGTTTTTGTTGCTTTTCAGATCATTTTTCACTTTATATCTCTCTTTTGGAAGAAATAGACTCAGCTTGTTCCTTAGCTAGCAGACAAAATCTTGAACTCTGCTGGTTTTAAAATTTACCCTGGTTAAGTATACTTGTTGATGTATACTCTTAGTTGAAGTATACCTGTTATCTCAACCTGTTTCTGTTTACAAAATAGTGGCACTTTGAGACTGGCCCCACCTGTTACCTAAATGGCCAATTATGGCGCCATTTGTATGTTTCTAGCCACAGAAATTGTTGCTCTGAGCAGCTGTAGTCAATTATTTTTACTGACTGCACTAACCAACTAGCCAAATTCTTGACTCCTGTAGAAAATTTTAGAGGAGTTTCTATTTCCTTTGTTGTACATGATGTTCACACATTGTGTTAGTAAAACACATTTTGACAGCATACCTTAGTTTGTTGGGTGATGTTTATTTTCATGCAAATTTGATTTTGGTGCCAATGTGGCTAATATATTCAGTCTAAATCTTATTTAGAACAAAGTGTTTCCCATAGAATTTTATTCAATTCAATTCAATATTCCTTTATTCGTCCCACAAGGGGAAATTCCAATTCACAGCAGCACCAATAAAGTGGATAACATAGTACAACAAGTGCATGCAAGTTAAACACAAGTATATACAAAAGGGTGGGAAAGGGTGGGATAAAAAGATATAGATATATATAAAAAAAATATAAATAGTATTTACAGACTGTTATGTACCGGTAGTATTGCGCAGATTACTGCACAGGTTATTGCACCGATTATTGATTGCACAGATTATTACACATATTATTGTACTGATTACTTTGAGCAGTTTCTGTTGTACAGTCTGACGGCTGCAGGAAGGAATGACCTGCGATACCGCTCCTTCACACACTTTGGATGTAGCATCCTAGCACTGATGGAGCTCCTCAGTGTAGTGAGTGTGTGTTGGATGGGGTGGGAGTCATTGATTGTCATGGAGGAGCTTGGCTGTCATCCTCCTCTCCCCCACCTCCTCCACCTGTTCCAGAGGGCATCCCAGGACAGAACTGGCCTTCGTGATGAGTTTGTCCAGCCTCTTTCTGTCAGCTGTTGTGGTGCTGCTCCCCCAGCAGACTACAGCATAGAACAAGGCAGAGGCCCCAACAGAGTCATAGAAGGTCCTCAGGAGTGCCCCACACACCCCAGAAGACCTCAGCCTCCTGAGCAGATAGTCTGCTCTGTCCTTTTTTATAAAGTGCAGTGGTGTTATGAGTCCATTCCAGTTTGTTGTTCAGATGAACACCCAGGTACTTATAAGATGTCACCATCTCAATGTACCTTCACTGGATGTTCACTGGTGATGGGAGGGGGGGTACGGGTGCCGACGGAAGTCCAAAACCAGCTCCTTGGTTTTGTCCGCAGTAATGAGGAAGTGGTTCTTCTGACACCGGTCCACAAAATCCTGGATGATCCTCTGTATGACCTATCATCCCCATCTGTGATAAGGCCGACAATGAGTCATCAGAGAACTTCTGCAGGTGGCAGGTGGGTGACAGGTGGGAGAAGTCAGCTCTATAGAGGGTGAAGAGGAACGATGCCAGCACTGTTCCCTGGGGGGCCCCCACACTGCAGAGGACAGTCCCTGACACAGTGTCCTCACATACTGTGGCCGGTTTGAGAGGTAGTCCACTATCCAGTATGTGAGGTGATGGCAGATCAAAGGAGGGCTGCTACAGGGCTGATGATGAGAGTTTGGCTCCTGGTGGCCTGAAATGGTTTTCAGGCCTCTCCATACTCCTCTGGTGTTGTTCTCCTGCAGCTGTTCCTCCATTCTCCTCCTGTATTTGTCGTTCCCCTCCCTGATTTTCCTTCTGAGCTCCCTCTGAACAGTTTTCAGCTCCTCTTTGTTTCCTGACTTGAAGGTCCTCTTCTTCTCC